>NC_054544.1:2103066-2195566 GCF_017654505.1 Polyodon spathula | reverse complement strand
ATTAAAAAAATAAACATTTCAACTAGTGAACAGTGTTAAAAGGAACCCTATATATTGGTCTCTGTCTATTGATGTAAATGGGGATTGACTAGTTGTATGGAACTGGACATGAAAAGCATCTCCTGCCCACTTCTTCTCTTCTCCTGGTACATGAAAGATGTAAAGTGTCTCAAAACCTCAACCTGTTGATATATAGTAAATTGCGAGAGATAATCAGGTAAAACATGTATTGCTTTTCTTGTGTAAAAAGTATATTGTGTTGGATTTTTCAGGCTTAGCCTGGGAGGGTTGAACCCTAACAAGCACTATATAAAATATGATATACTATTCTATCAACCATTTGCACAAAACTGGGTTTGGAATTGGGTTCACCATTTTAAAATAATGCCACAGCATCCCAAGATTAATAGCCTCTCCTTTTATATTTTCCTGAACTGGTCCCAAATCTGACAATGTTTTACTAAAACTGAACCTTCTGTACTAATGAGTTGAGTAGATTCCTGGATAACCAGATAACATTGGTATTTTGATCCACAACAGATGTGCTTCTTCTCAATACAAGTTACATAAAATAAATGCATAATACATAAAGCCATATATTATAGATGTGTCCACATTGCTTTGTGTGTCTGAATTTCCAGATGCTAAATAATTAAAATAGCTGTTTACATGCATTTATTATCTGGTCCTAATGTTACAGATTTTTTTTTAATTGATATTCACAAAATGCAAATTGATGTCCGATTATGCTGCTAACAGTGGCATGGTTTATCACATTCGCTTACCCTGACAAATTAAACAGCAGATTTATGTTGCTCCAGCAAGAAATTATGCATTGTTTTGATTTGCAGTTTTCCACACTTTTTCTATTCTTATATGGTCTGTTCAGCTTCAGTCTGGTTTGCACCAAGCCTGAGTCAGGGGCACGTCAACATCAATGCCTGTTTGCACCAAGCCTGAGTCAGGGGCACGTCAACGTCAATGCCTGACTGCACCAAGCCTGAGTCAGGGGCACGTCAACGTCAATGCCTGACTGCACCAAGCCTGAGTCAGGGGCACGTCAACATCAATGCCTGTTTGCACCAAGCCTGAGTCAGGGGCACGTCAACGTCAATGCCTGATTGCACCAAGCCTGAGTCAGGGGCACGTCAACGTCAATGCCTGATTGCACCAAGCCTGAGTCAGGGGCACGTCAACGTCAATGCCTGATTGCACCAAGCCTGAGTCAGGGGCACGTCAACGTCAATGCCTGATTGCACCAAGCCTGAGTCAGGGGCACGTCAACGTCAATGCCTGATTGCACCAAGCCTGAGTCAGGGGCACGTCAACGTCAATGCCTGATTGCACCAAGCCTGAGTCAGGGGCACGTCAACGTCAATGCCTGATTGCACCAAGCCTGAGTCAGGGGCACGTCAACGTCAATGCCTGATTGCACCAAGCCTGAGTCAGGGGCACGTCAACGTCAATGCCTGATTGCACCAAGCCTGAGTCAGGGGCACGTCAACGTCAATGCCTGATTGCACCAAGCCTGAGTCAGGGGCACGTCAACGTCAATGCCTGATTGCACCAAGCCTGAGTCAGGGGCATGTCAACGTCAATGCTTGATTGCACCAAGCCTGAGTTAGGGGCATGTCAACTTCATTGCACCAAGCCTGAGTTAGGGGCATGTCAATTTCAATGCCTGGTTTGCACCAAGCCTGAGTCAGGGGCATGTCAATTTCAATGCTGCCAGAATGGGTTACAGTTCCCAAGATGCAACAGTAAACACTTTTTGGAATGTAATTAAATCCTGCTATCCTCCCAATGCAAAGATGTCGGTGTGAATGCTCTGCCACTTAACTGGAGCTGGGGATGCCATCACGCACTATGATCACCTCTGGGCTTCCCAGACAACTCTGGCACGGTGAGATTGTCAACTTGTCAGGCGCCACGGTTCAAACAAATGATGCTGCTTTATTTATCTGCAGAAGAAAAAAAGATGTGAAATTATATATTATAAATATATATATTGAATACATTATTATAGATGCTGCCTTGAGTGCATTCTGAGCCTCCTGGAAAGTGAATGTTTCCATTATTGGGGTGGACTCTTTAAGTATTATTCTAGTTTATATTCATTATATCTTTGCTTGACCCCTGGACCTGTGTATAAAAATGCCACAGTAATACTACAATATTGAGTATTGTTGATCAGTCCTACCTGAGCATAGTGATCCACAGCAGCGATTACCATTATTATCAAGGATTACATGAAGAGGTCTGAACAAAGACCTGTGGCAAAGTGGTTTGCATTGGGCAGGTGCAGAGGTAATGTGATTACGAAACAGAAGACAGATAACAAAGTTCATGATCCAAAAACTTTCATTTTTTATAATCCTGGTCTGACAACCGCAAAAAAATAATCTCAGGCAATACACAGCAAGGTGTATTGTATTGTTCCAAAAGAAGGGTTTACAGTCCCAAAATAATAATAACAGCTTAACACACACAAAGACACACACACAATCACAAGTCCAGGGTGAGTGCTAACATACAAGTGGTGTAATACAATGTATTGGTGTACAGTTGTGAAGTGTTGTCCAGGTTGGTGCTGGCCTTAAGCGACAGCTCCCGGTATATGTTAGCCATCTAATAAACAAACAAGTATATCATTAGACACAGCAAAACAAACACACACTCACAGTACAATTATGGATCTCCTTTCATCGGTTCTTTCTTAACCATAACAAAGGAACAGATCACCTAGGCACGTCCCCTTTTGTACCATCAATACTGCCCCCTTGGTTAACAAGTGCAACCGTTTCTCCTCCAATCCTCGGTTGCCACATTGCTTCCCTTCTGGGGCGATGTCTTGGTGTACAGTAGCTCCGCACCCTTTCTAGATGGCCAGCTTCCACCTTTCCTTTGGAATAAATTGTCAGACCATCCAGTCCGGGGCACTCTGTTCCCTTTACACAGCGCCCTCACAGGACAGGAGGGAGATTTATAACCAAGATTCATTCTTTCTCTGTCACAAGACCACACTGACAAATTGACAATTCTATTGTTACCGGAACGAATCTGTGCAGAGGCCCTATTAAAAGAGATCACCAGTTATTTATAGAGTGATTTGCTTTTTCAAAAGTCTGTTTATACAAAATAAAATGAAATGTGATATTTTATAGTCTAAAACATGAACATCAAAACAATGTTTTATTCATTAAAAAAGGGGGGGGGGGTTAATAATAGGGCTCTCATTCTTTTCTATGGCAACTTTCCAGGTATGATTGCAACGGGACAAATTCGAAGCATCACACTTAGTTTAGATGAATGAAGAGTTCAATGCATTACATGTACAGTGGCTTGCGAAAGTATTGACCCCCCTTGGCATTTTTCCTATTTTGTTGCCTTACAACCTGGAATTAAAATGGATTTTTATTTGGATTTCATGTAATGGACATACACAAAATAGTCCAAATTGGTGAAGTGAAATGAAAAAAATAACTTGTTTAAAAAAATTCTTAAAAATAAATAACAGAAAAGTGGTGCGTGCATATGTATTCACCCCCTTTGCTATTAAGCCTCTAAATAAGATCTGGTGCAACCAATTACCTTCAGAAGTCACATAATTAGTTAAATAAAGTCCACCTGTGTGCAATCTAAGTGTCACATGATCTGTCACATGATCTCAGTATATCTACACCTGTTCTGAAAGGTCCCAGAGTCTGCAACACCACTAAGCAAGGGGCACCACCAAGCAAGTGGCACCATGAAGACCAAGGAGCTCTCCAAACAGGTCAGGGACAAAGTTGTGGAGAAGTACAGATCAGGGTTGGGTTATAAAAAAATATCCGAAACTGGAGCACCATTAAAGCCATTATTAAAATATGGAAAGAATATGGCACCACAACAAACCTGGCAAGACAGAAGGGGCTGCAAAGCTCCACAGCAGAGATTGGAGTATCTGTCCATAGGACCACTTTAAGCCATACACTCCACAGAGCTGGGCTTTATGGAAGAGTGGCCAGAAAAAAGCCATTGCTTAAGAAAAAAATAAGCAAACACGTTTGGTGTTTGCCAAAAGGCATGTGGGAGACTCCCCAAACATATGGAAGAAGGTACTCTGGTCAGATGAGACTAAAATTGAGCTTTTTGGCCATCAAGGAAAACGCTATGTCTGGCACAAACCCAACACCTCTCATCATCCCGAGAACACCATCCCCACAGTGAAGCATGGTGGTGGCAGCATCATGCTGTGGGAATTTTTTCATCGGCAGGGACTGGGAAGCTGGTCAGAATTGAAGGAATGATGGATGGCGCTAAATACAGGGAAATTCTTGAGGGAAACCTGTTTCAGTCTTCCAGAGATTTGAGACTGGGACGGAGGTTCACCTTCCAGCAGGATAATGACCCTAAGCATACTGCTAAAGCAACACTTGAGTGGTTTAAGGGGAAACATTTAAATGTCTTGGAATGGCCTAGTCAAAGTCCAGACCTCAATCCAATTAAGAATCTGTGGTATGACTTAAAGATTGCTGTACACTAGCGGAACCCATCCAACTTGAAGGGCTGGAGCAGTTTTGCCTTGAAGAATGGGCAAAAATCCCAGTGGCTAGATGTGCCAAGCTTATAGATACATACCCCAAGAGACTTGCAGCTGTAATTGCTGCAAAAGGTGGCTCTACAAAGTATTGACTTTGGAGGGGGGTGAATACTCATACACGCTCAAGTTTTCTGTTATTTTGTCTTATTTCTTGTTTGTTTCACAATAAAAAATATTTTGCATCTTCAAAGTGGTAGGCATGTTGTGTAAATCAAATGATACAAACCCCCAAAAAATCCATCTTAATTCCAGGTTGTAAGGCAACAAAATAGGAAAAATGCCAAAGGGGGTCAATACTTTTGCAAGCTACTGTACTGTGCGTAATAACAAAGTACCCCCCCCCCCCCTTTTACAGGATTAATTGCATTGTTTTGGAAGGCTATTACACAAAGGACATTAGAACTTGTTTATTTCCATACTATATTAACTGGCTGCATTTTACTCCATGGCAGAGATGCTGATTCACACTTGATGTTCAACCAGTTCTAGTTTACAACCCCAGGACATTCTACATGAGGACAGAAACTCTTTCCATCATCAGTCAAAGAACACAAGCACTGCAAATCTTGTGCAAGCTATAAATAAGCCAGCCTGCTAATTACACCTTGGTAACAGTCAAGACCCACATTCCAGAACATGTTGCTGTGGAGGTTCTGAAGCTATAAAGATGGTTTCCTCCAATACTGTCAGTCCCTGCAATCCTCACCTGACACAGTAAATAACATTCCATGTGGCCATATCTTGTTGAAATGTGGTCATACCTGACAGGTGCCTCCAGCAGTATCCATCACAACACAACCCTGCATTAGCAAAAGTGACAAAACTATTGCTAAAATTCTATCCGCTCTTCAATGAAACAAATATATGATACACCTTTGAAATGTTTCTTTACATGTAACCATGGAACAGGGAATAAAAAGGGAGCAATGGGTTGTGTAAGGGGTATTTATATAGATTTGCACTGTATATGTCCCCCCAGTCAGTAGGCACCTCCACACACTCTAATTGAGTGAATTCCGCACCAGGCCTGTGGCCCCAGGCAAACATGGGGCATGTCGTTTCGTTCCTGCGGTTCAGAGCAGCCAGCTGTCCATGGTAGTCATGTTGTCTAGCAATGGCATTCCCAGAAGGTGGGAGCCTTGTCTTCCCATCACACACTGCCTGCTGAACCAGCCCACGCTTGTCTTTGATCAGCGGCAGCTCTGCCAGAAACATGGCAGCTCTGCGCAGACAAAGGCTGACTTTGAACAGAGGCTTGCAGGCTGTAGTCAAAAAAAAAACAGTGAGTTATACTTTTTTTTCTTCTATTTTGTGTTCTTAACCTTGAGAGTACATCTGTCCTGTTTTGTATTTGTATCTCTTCTGGGCTTCAAAAGGAAGTGGGTGCCAAATGTTACTTTTCTCTGCTTTCAGGGATTATAATATCAGAATAATACAGCACTTTGATGTTGCTGAGACTAGAGACCACTGTTCACAACTGTGAGACCAATTTGATATGTCTTTACAGTGATTATACTGTCTCCTAATAGTCATCATAGGCAGAGACTACTGTAACTACCTCTGTGGAATTGTACAGCAGGAAAGAACCAGCTCTGACCAGTTTAAAACAAGTGCTGGAAATATCTAAGAGTTTCTGACACAGTGCCAATGTGTCTTGCTTCTGTGAACAAGGGTGTAAACTGAACAGTTTTGATTGGGGCATTAACAAGAAGAACATCTTCATCTTTATAACTAGAGTACACAATATCACATAATGTCGGGTAAAATGGTGTCTGATTTTACAAAAGAGAATAGATGTTCCAGCTAGCTGCCAACAAAATGCAATTTTTTTTTTTTTTTCAACCGTGGAGTTATGTCTACTTTTTTATTTTCTTTATGAAGCTTCCCCAGTATTTACAGTGCAGTAGATTTCATTTGGAAAAAGCAGGGTTTAGCTATTGCCAAAAGTGTTTGCTTTGTCACTTAATGAAAAACAATTGCAGGAGCTTGGGTAAGTGGATTTAACCTGGCTTAAAACAGTCCCTCAACTTTCACCAGCTAAAACAACAACAGCAGCAAAATATAGAATAACTGACTGCAGAATACCTGGCTGCAGAATAACTGATTGGAGAATAACTAACTGGAAAATATCTGACTGCAGAATACTGGCTGTAGAATATCTGGCTGCAGAATACCTGACAGCAGAATACCTGACTGGAGAATAACTGACTGCAGAATATCTGACTGCAGAATAACTGATTGGAGAATAAATAACTGCAAAATACCTGGCTGCAGAATATCTGACTGGAGAATAACAAACTGACTTCTATTCTAAAACATTTTTAAACAAACTCATTATTGTTAAGCATTTTTAATATATTAATTCAGTTTAATATTTAATGGTCCTATTTTTTGGAAATGTTCTTGCATATTAAACCTGACACAATATGTGAAACAGTTTAGAATGAAATATTTTACACAGGTATGAAATATGAGCTTTGAATCATTTGCAAAGAACATGTCCAACAAAAGTTTGGCTCTGAGCAGTATTTTTGAAATGTTTCTATGATGCAGTCTACACAACTAAGTCATTGCTAGGTGATTTACAACATAATCAAAAGTTGTCAAATTTTGATGACTCAGTGGGCTGGTAGTTTTCTTTAGAGCCAGGATTGACAAGTAATGTAAATAAATACATGGAAAAGCATCTGGGGTCTTTTTGAAAAATACATCTTTGAAGTAGACTTGCCAATAAACTACAGCATACATTGGGGGTTCATACTTCTAAAATGGGGACAACTTAGAAATATAATGAACCTTTAACATGCTCATACGAAATGTGTCAATATTTGCCTTGCAAGAACAAAAACTAAACATAAAACCAAACACTTTAGGGATAATCCTAGTCTGAAATAAGCAGAATTCAAATGTCCATGAGAATAAATGAAGTGTAAAAAGAGACATTTGCTTTACCAAGCATGAAGCAATTAAAATACCTTAAGGGCTTGTATGCTGTATCATCAACAGACTGCAAGATCAAAGATTAGCAGCTAATCATTCCTTCTTTCCATCCTCTTTTCTTTCAGGAAAGTTCGCTAGAACAGGGAAGTGATGTGTATCCATCCTTCAGTGTCTTTACTGGACAATTGTGTCAAAAGCCACTGTTCTCACCTCTTAAATCCAGGTTACAAATCTTGTTAAGCTAATGAATTGTTTTTGGTACTGTACTTTCCTTTGCAGTCAGATACTAAGTGCTGTGGTGATAATATATTTGTGGTCTCTGTGGTTAGAGTCCAGCAGATTATCCAAAGCTGCTGTAGGTGGTGAAGCAATGGCAGGAACAGTTTGAGTTTCATTTGCCTCCACAGTTTTCCAGTTTTTCAAAGGGTAATGCGAATAATATGCTATGTCACAGAGAAAAGGGCAGTGTGTAAGTGAGGTTACCGGGTAATATAATAGGGGTTGTAAAAGCCTTATGATGTATCTATATGAAGGCATTAAATACGACTTCTATTTTATTGCTTCTCCGATAAACGTCTTTTTTTCTGTTACAAGCTTGTAAACATGGCAAAACTGAAAGGCAATTCAAGGCCTTGTCACTGCAAAATACTGCCTCAAATTCGAATCAGGCACATTTTGTCTAATTGGTCAGATCATAATCAGAGTAATTGACTGCTTTAGTTAATACCTCAATATATCAAAGACCAGGCAGTAAGTCATTGAAGGGATGCCGTACAGTATGACTTGTGCAGGTAAAGTATTTTTTTCTGATAAACATTTTATATTTATTAAACCATGCCTAACATACTGTGCTTTTCTGTTTTCGAACTTCTTAAAATCAACAGGAAGCTTTATCCTGTAATGTTTAAGTAAGAATTGAAGCTTGCAGAGTGTCAGAGAGCTGGACAACACTCATGCATTTCTGTTTTGTAGTTGTCTTTTCTAATGCAATCCCAGGCCTCACTCTTTCTTAAAGCTTTTCTTCATTAACTAGCCTGAGCTAACTTCATTTTTGTTTCACCCTCCCTTCCTTCCTGGTACCACGTCACAGTTCCTCCTTGCTGGGGAAGCAGGTTTTACTCCATGCCCATTCAGCACCTGCAAGATCAGGCTAGGAGGATGTCTAGATTTCAATTCATCTGAATCATGATCCCACCTGCTGGAGGACAGACATGACTCTCTGTTCTTTCCTGTTTGTAATAGCCATACTTAAGT
The DNA here is from genome assembly GCF_017654505.1 of Polyodon spathula. Classification (NCBI taxonomy): domain Eukaryota; kingdom Metazoa; phylum Chordata; class Actinopteri; order Acipenseriformes; family Polyodontidae; genus Polyodon; species Polyodon spathula. The sequence goes on along the minus strand of NC_054544.1, from coordinate 2,186,790 downwards.
CAGTAAGACAGCTGACCTTGTTATGGGCTTGTAATTGAATGATGGTGTTTTCTAGGCCTCATAATTGATCTCAACCCTATGGGGGGACTCCAGCCCCCAGAACTCCTGCAGCGAAAATGCTGCGGGGAAAGGTGGTCTCCTGACTTCTCCCCCCTTTTTCATAGCCGGCAGCTCCCTCTGGTGGAGCTCCGACCACACTGACCCCTGCGGCCAAGGAGCGCTGACAGAGACCCCTGGCAAAGCAGTTCCAAGGACCCCAGGTGATGCGGAGTGGCTGGCAAACCCAGGCAATGCGGAGCAGCAGGCAACCCCAGCGATGCAGAGCAACAGGCAACCCCAGGCGATGCCAGGTAGGCATCCTTGGGCAAAGCGAGGCAGGCATCCTTGGGCAAAGCGAGGCAGGCATCCTTGGGCGAAGAGAGGCAGGGAGTCAGGACAAGCTGGGGTGCAGGTGTTGGCCCTCTTCTCGGACACTGCGGCTGGGCAGTTCTTCCCCGTGCTTCCCTCAGCAGCCTATGCAAGGGCTGCTGAGGATCGCCAGCATCTAGTCCTGGTCCTTCTGGTGCAGGGAGAGGCAGCTCCTGCTCCTCTCCCCCTGATGGTGATGGAGGCAGAGGCAGCTCCAGCAGGCATTCATTTTCTGTTGATGGGGGAAGTGATATCAACAGGCATTCATCCTCTGCTGGTGGAAACGGACCCAGCAGGCATTCACCCTCTGTTGGTGGACGGGAACCCAGCAGGCATTCACCCTCTGCTGGTGGAGGTGGCAGAGGCAGATCCAGCTCCTGCTGCTCTCCCCCTGATGGTGGTGGAGGCAGAGGCAGCTCCTGCTCCTCTCCTTGTGATGGTGGGAGAAGTGATACCAGCAGGCATTCATCCTCTGCTGGTGGGGGAAGTGATAGGTGGCAGAGGCAGAGACAGCTCCTGCTGCTCTGCTCCTGCCGATGGAGGTGGCAGAGGCGTGTAGTCTCCTGGCGACGGAGGTGGGAGCAGCGTGTAGTCTCCTGGCAACGGAGGTGGGAGTGGCGTGTAGTCTCCTGGCGGTCGGCGGTGGGAGAGGTGTGTAGTCTACCCTTATTACAGGGGACTGGTGCGGCTCTCCCTCACTTGCAGGGGACTGACGCAGCTCTCCGTCACTTGCAGGGGTAGGTGATGGAGACAGAGGAAGCACCTGCTCCTCTCCTCCAGGTGGTGACGGTAGGGGAAGTGATACCAGCAGGCACTCACCCTCTGCTGGTGGAGATGGGGTCATCAGGCATTCTTCCTCTGCTGGCAGAGGTGGCAACAGCAGTCCCTATGGCTTTGGTTTCCCGCGGTCCCCCCGTCTGGGTGCTGGACTCTCACGGTCCCCTAGCCTGGACGCTGGAGACCCAGCTACCTGGGCTGCTGTTCTATTTATATATGCCTCCAGGTAGCAGAGGACCAACTCCACCCCTTCTTCCAGGGAGTTTGTGGTGTTTTCCCTCTCGTACACCTCCCATCGCTCCCTGTCCATCGTCCGGGATCCAGCCCCTCAAACTGACGGTGTCTTCTGACATTTTTTTATTTTTGTTTTTGTTTTTTTAAACAAGAAACAGCGGTTCCTGCTCTGGTCTGAGTCTAGGAGGCGCTGGTAATCCAAGTTCTGACACCACGTGTCACAAAGACGGCCGGAGTGGGGGACGTCAGACCAGAAACAAGAACCAGGAAATAAATGACAGAGAGGTGGAGTTGGGTGGAGCTGAGTGCTTGCTTGCGCTCAGCATTTAATGAAAGAACTGAACAGTAAATAAAAAGGCTGTAACAAACAAAAACACACAGGACACGGCACATTCGCCAAAACAAAGAGATGAACAAAACAGACTACACAGAGAAACACGGTGAGCAGGTATTTTTAACGATTATTATTATTACTATTATTATTACCTCTGTCTCCAATCCCGTTCTCCACTCACCGAACACACAACCCTGAGTGAGTGAAAACATGCTGCTTTTATGCAGCTGTACCGAGACTCGATTGCTAATCAATCATTCAATTGGAGTCGCGGTACAACTGCACGTGAATTAATAAAGTGCAATTCCCTGTGCTCACATATTATTACATTTTACTTGCACGTGAAGTGCTGTGCAATCCTCGTGCCTAAATATAAATATACATTTTAAACACTCATGTTACACAGACCCGTTTATATCCCATGTAAAACAAACCCCAACACTAACATGCAACATATAACACAAAATACACACAGGGGCGGGCACTTTGCCACAAGGACATTTTGTATGAAACTGCAAATAAACATCTGGATTTGGATGATTACCTGAACAGACCAAGCAAATGCTATGCAGCATGAGCTAAATGTTTTTTGTCCCTGTTTATATTTAGAACCCTGATGTAAAAGTTCAAAAGATTAACACAGCTCACAACTTACAGTGAAATATAACCATACACAGCATCTGAAAAAGCAAATGTAAAATTTAACTGAAATTAGTCAGCCCTCAGACCTCCTGTCTTGTGTACAATGCACTGAGCCAATTAGTCCTCCCACAATCCTTGAATATAATATTTGTGGGTATACACTGTATAGGAAAGACAGGCAGGACAGAAGAGGAGGAGGGGTAGCGCTATACATAAGAAACAGTCTTGAAGCCCAGGTGTTAAACCTGGACAAAGAAAATAAAACCGAATCAATATGGGTCAGAATAACGGACAAAAATTCAAAGGGCATAATAATAGGAGCATGCTATAGACCGCCAGATTCAGATGGTGAGCACAATAATTTGTTATACAATAAAATTAGAAATGCGTGTAGCAAAGGAGAAGCCATACTAATGGGGGATTTCAACTTCCCCCAAATAAAATGGGAAAACCCGGTGGGTAGCGTGAAGGATGAAATAGAAATGGTGGAAATGACAAATGACTGCTTCCTAACACAATTTGTCAAGGCACCCACTAGAGGGGAGGCATGCCTTGATTTAGTCTTTTCAAATAACGAAGATAGAATAACTAAAACAGAGGTCAGAGAACCACTAGCAAACTCAGACCACAGCATGGTCTCATTTGAAGTGCTTTTTAAAACCCCAAAAGTAATGACTAAAGCTAAGGTTTACAATTTTAGAAAAGCAAACTATGAAGGTATGAAACAGAGACTAACAGAAGTAGATTGGAGTAAAATAGAGAAAACACCCACAGAAGAAGGATGGTTGTTCTTCAAAAATGTAGTACTAGAGGCGCAAAACAATTACATCCCTAAAGTAGACAAATCTAAATGTAAAACTAAATTGCCAAAATGGTTTAATAGATCAATTAAAAAAAATATTCAGCGAAAAAAGGCACTTTACAGAGCATTAAAAAACGACCGAAAAGAAAGTTCGCAGAAAGAGTACACAGAACTGCAAACGCAAGTCAAAAAGGAAGTTAGAAAGGCCAAGAGAGAAATAGAAATGAACATTGCTAAGGGAGCTAAAACCAATTCCAAAATGTTTTTCCAATATTACAACAGCAAGCGAACATTCAAAGAGGAGATTAAATGTTTAAGAGATACAAATGGCAAAATCGTAGATGAAGAAAAAAAATAGCAAATATATTAAATGATTACTTTTCACAAGTTTTTACAAAGGAAGATACTGACAACATGCCCCACATGTCATCCAGTTCCTGTCCAGTTTTAAATAACTTTAGCATAACTGAGGCAGAAGTGTTAAAGGGACTAGGAGCTCTTAAAATAAACAAATCCCCTGGGCCGGATGAGATCCTCCCAGTAGTACTCAAAGAAATGAAAGAAGTAATTTACAAACCGCTAACCAAGATCATGCAGCAGTCTCTTGACACAGGGGTGGTACCGACAGACTGGAAAATTGCAAACGTAATACCGATCCACAAAAAGGGAAACAAAACTGAACCAGGTAACTACAGACCAGTAAGCCTGACTTCTATTATATGCAAACTTATGGAAACTATAATAAGATCCAAAATGGAAAATTACCTATATGGTAACAGGGTCCTGGGAGATAGTCAACATGGTTTTAGGAAAGGGAGATCATGTCTAACTAACTTGGTTAATTTTTTTGAGGATGCAACATCGATAATGGATAATTGCAAAGCATATGACGTGGTTTATTTAGATTTCCAGAAAGCTTTTGACAAAGTCCCGCACAAAAGATTAATTCTCAAATTGAACGCAGTTGGGATTCAAGGAAACACATGTACATGGATTAGGGAGTGGTTAACATGTAGAAAATAGAAAGTACTGATTAGAGGAAAAACCTCAGAATGGAGTGTGGTAACCAGTGGTGTACCATAGGGATCAGTATTAGGTCCTCTGCTATTCCTAATCTACATTAATGATTTAGATTCTGGTATAGTAAGCAAACTTGTTAAATTTGCAGACGACACAAAAAGTAGGAGGAGTGGCAAACACTGTTGCAGCAGCAAAGGTCATTCAAAATGATCTAGACAAGATTCAGAACTGGGAAGACACATGGCAAATGACATTTAATAGAGAAAAGTGTAAGGTACTGCACGCAGGAAATAAAAATGTACATTATAAATATCATATGGGAGATACTGAAATTGGAGAAGGAATCTATGAAAAAGACCTAGGAGTTTTTGTTGACTCAGAAATGTCTTCATCTAGACAATGTGGGGAAGCTATAAAAAAAGGCTAACAAGATGCTCGGTTACATTGTGAAAAGTGTTGAATTTAAATCAAGGGAAGTAATGTTAAAACTGTACAATGCACTAGTAAGACCTCATCTTGAATATTGTGTGCAGTTCTGGTCACCTCGCTATAGAAAAGATATTGCTGCTCTAGAAAGAGTGAAAAGAAGAGCGACCAGAATTATTCCGGGCTTAAAAGGCATGTCATATGCAGACAGGCTAAAAGAATTGAATCTGTTCAGTCTTGAACAAAGAAGACTAAGTAGCAACCTAATTCAAGCGCTCAAAATTCTAAAAGGTATTGACAGTGTCGACCCAAGGGACTTTTTCAGCCTGAAAAAAGAAACAAGGACCAGGGGTCACAAATGGAGATTAGACAAAGGGGCATTCAGAACAGAAAATAGGAGGCACTTTTTTACAGAGAGAATTGTGAGGGTCTGGAATCAACTCCCCAGTAATGTTGTTGAGGCTGACACCCTGGGATCCTTCAAGAAGCTGCTTGATGAGATTTTTGGATCAATAAGCTACTAACAACCAAATGAACAAGATGGGCCGAATGGCCTCCTCTCGTTTGTAAACTTTCTTATGTTCTTATGTTGTCTGTCAGCCCAGCTGAATGCCACATGGTGTGACAGTGACCTTTCCAAGCCAACCTGATTCCTGTCTCATCAGCCTTCCACTGGCCAAGTAAGGACAACATTGGAAAACTTTTCTTTTGCCTGTAATACAAATTTATTTTTTTAGTATTCCAAGGCTTGATTAAGGGAAAAAAAAAATGTTTTGGATGGAAATTTTGTTTGGCCTGCAGACGTTAATGGACTGTAAAACAAAAAACTTAGGTATTACTGACTCTGCAGAATTGCAGATTCAGAATCCAAAAATACTGCTTAAGATGGTAAAACAGAACTGTAAGGTATGCACTGCTGTTACCGTCTTATTTCACCGCAGTTTGCTTCTTCTTAATCCGCCTGTCCTTCAGCTGAATTTAGTCTGATTGTTCGTGTTATTTGAAGTGTAAGAATAATGTGGCATTATTTCAATTAAAAGTGTAATGTTTATTCATATCGGTTCGTAAGTTCATCCGAGGTACAGTCGAGCATTTTCAGCTCTTTCCTCTTGCTCTGTTTGCAGTGAGAGATGCTGCTACGCTCTACAGTATGTGGTGGTCGCGCACACTCAGCAACATAGTCTTTCCTCTTCTACAGCAAGCTGCTCACCAGCAATACATACAAAACTCTCTCCCTTTGGGATGCCAGGACTGGGAGTCCCACCTTGCCTAGCATCTGCCTATTCTTTATATTGCTGTTGAGCACAGGATGTTAGAAAGCAATGGATACTGATGTTTCATGTATACAAATCAATCAAGATCCTCGCTTACAAAAAATACACATGGAATTAGAAGATAGTAAAAAAACACAGCACAAATCATGTCTGCTTGCTGATTATCTCATCGTGAGATGCATTTGTAAATAACTCCATTTGTAGTAATATATATTCCAGAAAAATATCAGTCTCCTTATGTACAGTATTGTATGTGAGTGTGAGTTTCTTAACAGTCAGCTTTTCATGAGTTCAGACTGTACTGCTGTTAGCTTGCCCCCCCACACACACATTTCTTCACACATCAAAAGGCTTGGGTCCCGTGGAGGTCTGTGTCTTGCAAGAAGACAAATTGCCTTGTCCCATTAGCTAGGCAGAGAATTTGCATTTTGGCTCTGTGCTGTAAGATCAATTAGGATATTGAATGCACTTAAAACACATTTTTTAATGAAATGTGACAATCACATGGGTACGTCTATGTGGGGAGGAGGGCTTAATCCTTTCAATGCACGTGAAGCAAAATAGCAGCATTTGCTGAGCCAGGTAAATTCAAATACAGAGGATTGTATTCATATTAGAGTTTGCAGGTTGGAGAGTGACTGCCCAGTCGATCAGTGCTTACGGAGATGGACGATTCAGGCAAGATAAAGCAACCAAAAAGATTCACTCAATGTGAATGTCTGAAATCTAAGATTTCTTTAATTGAATTCATTATTTGCAGCAGGCTAAATAAAGAACCCTAAAGGAGTTTAATATTTTATACCTCTTAGCTGATCCTAAAGAGAAACAGGTAGACCATAAAAGTCTGTGTGTTTGTGTGTGTGGGTGTGTGGGTGTGGGTGTGGGGGTGTGGGGGGGGGCATTTGAGTGGGAATCAACGTAAGTCAATTATTTCCTCTTTAATTAAATCTCATTTAACAATTAATAGAAGACCATCAGAGAAGCAATTTGCATTGTGCCCTGTTCTACTCAAACTGCAGAGGGATATATCTCAGTGTACTGCTGTATGAAAGTACAGTCTATGCATGGAAATGCAGGTGTATCCTATATTGTATTTTATAGAGAGCAATTTTATTTCACTATCTTCCCATGTGCACTCTTCTGATGAGCAAGGCTGTGCACAACGTGGCAGAAGCAGCATGCATTGCAAAGAGGCTGCTGCTGCAGCACTTTGACCCTTGAGTCTTGTCAGCCTGCCTTGCTCATCAGCTCATGAGTGGAAATGCATAACTCACAGACGGGGGCTCTTTCCAAGCTGCACTGCGATCAAGGCTGCCGCTGTAGCTGGACGATCACTAGACACAAATCATCTTATTAGACACAGAGGTAGCCCTAATCTTTAACACTCATTGCTTATTTTACTTACATAAGGAATCCCATAACTCAAATGTGAGGCTTTCAGGAGCAAAGATGCCAGAATTCCTTAACCTCTTGAGAGGCAATTGTGTATAATGCTTTGAGTAAAGGACATATTGTAAAGCAGTACAGTAGGCTTTCCTTTACAACGTAAATCAACAAGGTCACAAATGTGAATCCCCTCACCTCATTAATCTGAAGCTGTCATTTTCACTTTACCTGGATGCACTGTTGTGGGAAATGCAGCTGACAGATTGAGCAGCATCAACGAAAGTTTGCAAAGACGATCCAACTATGTTAGAGTACATTATTCCCAAATTCCATTTTGTAGGCAAATTGGATCAATGTTTAACCAGAAGGCACGAGGGCTGAATAAGATGAATGAGGTCTGGTGGTTATTCTAAATTAATTGTTAATGTCCTTCTCCAGATGGGTTTTATTTTAGCCTTGTTCGATCCCTTGTCAGATGGCTGAAAGGTTGTACATCACTATTATTTATAATTACCAAAGTGCATTGTTTTTTATAGACAACACTTGGATTACGAAACTGGTAACCATTCCAGGTTAAAGACAGTGTCTTTTACTGGGTGAGCAAATGGGGACCCAGTGTGTTGTTTATTTTACATATACCTTGACTTTGTCATTAACAAACCTGTATGAATTGTTCCACAGTTTGGGTCAGAGCGATCACAATAGAACTAGGTTGTTGCCTGCTTCCAAGCTGGGTTCAGATTTAGCTTTTTGAACAATTTCAGATTATTTGTAACCTCGAGGCAACAGACTGGTTGTCAATGAATCATAGACAAATTAAATAGATAAAAGTTGAGTGAGGCAGTTGAAATAAAAATAGAATTAAATTTCCTCCTTTGGCCATAAGACTGATAAAAAACAGAAAACAATGGCAAAACAAAAAACAACAGCAACACAGAAAACAATAGCAACACAGAACACACTGACAAAGCAGAAAACAATAGCAACACAAAAACAATGACAAAACAGAAAACAATAGCAACACAGAAAACAATAGCAACACAAAAACAATGACAAAACAGAAAACAATAGCAACACAGAAAACAACGACAAAACAGAAAACAATAGCAACACAGAACACACTGACAAAGCAGAAAACAATAGCAACACAGAAAACAATGACAAAACAGAAAACAATAGCAACACAGAAAACAAAGCAACACAGAAAACAATAGCAACACAGAAAACAATGGCAAAGCAGAAAACAATAGCAACACAGAAAACAATGACAAAACAGAAAACAATAGCAACACAGAAAACAATGACAAAACAGAAAACAATAGCAACACAGAAAACAATAGCAACACAGAAAACAATAGCAAAACAGAAAACAATAGCAACACAGAACACACTGACAAAGCAGAAAACAATAGCAACACAAAAACAATGACAAAACAGAAAACAATAGCAACACAGAAAACAACGACAAAACAGAAAACAATAGCAACACAGAAAACAATAGCAACACAGAAAACAATGACAAAACAGAAAGCAATAGCAACACAGAAAACAATAGCAACACAGAAAACAATGACAAAACAGAAAACAATAGCAACACAGAAAACAATAGCAACACAGAACACACTGACAAAGCAGAAAACAATAGCAACACAAAAACGATGACAAAACAGAAAACAATAGCAACACAGAAAACAACGACAAAACAGAAAACAATGGCAAAGCAGAAAACAATAGCAACACAGAAAACAATGACAAAACAGAAAACAATAGCAACACAGAAAACAATAGCAACACAGAAAACAATAGCAACACAGAAAACAATAGCAAAACAGAAAACAATAGCAACACAGAACACACTGACAAAGCAGAAAACAATAGCAACACAAAAACAATGACAAAACAGAAAACAATAGCAACACAGAAAACAACGACAAAACAGAAAACAATGGCAAAGCAGAAAACAATAGCAACACAGAAAACAATGACAAAACAGAAAACAATAGCAACACAGAAAACAATGACAAAACAGAAAACAATAGCAACACAGAAAACAATGACAAAACAGAAAACAATAGCAACACAGAAAACAATGACAAAACAGAAAACAATAGCAACACAGAAAACAATAGCAACACAGAAAACAATGACAAAACAGAAAACAATAGCAACACAGAAAACAATAGCAAAACAGAAAACAATGACAAAGCAGACATTTTATCTGACTTGCATCTAAAAGAGCTAAACTGTCTCCCTTGTTGTTTTTTTAAACGTAAAGCTATGTTGTAGATATCTAATTTATACAGTTAGGCCATGCCATTGCAATTATATCATATTTACAGAACTGCACTGTACTGAATGCTTGTTCATTGTTGGGGTTGAAATTATGGTATTTTTGTATTGTGTATTCCCTGTGTTCCAAATAGCAGTTAATACATTGCTTTCTTCACCTATAAATCTCCTTAACTTGCTTAAATGCCTGGTGTCTCGTCTGTTTGTGTTCAGGGTAACTGAGTGTCAATTGTGAAAATGGGTGCGGATTGTTTAGTTGGGTTTAAATCTTCCCATTCCTGTTGATGACAAATGAATCCTGTATGATTAATAATGAACCTCCTCTGCCACAGGCCACTTTATGCATGAAAACCAAACAGCTTCAGTGTGTGTGTGTGTGTGTGTGTGTGTGTGTGTGTGTCTGTGTATGAGAGAGAAAGGTCCTCATGCAAAATGTTAAGCTTCACACGATCAACATCATTGCCAGTCAACACAAGTCACGAATTTGACGTCCGTGATTCACCAACCTTTTCTCGGATAGAATTGTGTATGGACTGTATTATTAATTTAACTAAACTAAGATGATAAATATGATTGAATTGACTCATAAGGGCTGTAGTTAAAGATCCCTGTGGGATCGACGTAGCCCTGTGGGAGCGCCGGGGCCCTGTGGGATCGACGTAGCCTTGTGAGAGCGCCGGGGCCCTGTGGGATTGACATAGCCCTGTGAGAGCGCCGGGGCCCTGTGGGATCGACGTAGCCCTGTGAGAGCACCGGGGCCCTATGAGATCGATGTAGCCCTGTGAGAGCTCTGCGGCCCTGTGGGATCAGCGTAGCCCTGTGAGAGCGCCGGGGCCCTGTGGGATCGACGTAGCCCTGTGGGAGCGCCGGGGCCCTGAGAGAGCGCTGCAGCCTTTCCTCTACTTGTCCCTGTACCAGCCCCCCTTGGACTTTAAGCTATTGGGACAGAGGGGTTCTCAACCAGGTCCGTCTAGCCTGTACATCTGATTTACATGTTAAGGACATTGTAACAATGCATAATAAAATTCTGTGTAAGTACACATGTGATTACTAAGTAATCACACAGTATTTAGAGACACTTAATGTAAAGTGTTACCGAATGAATGAGTACGTTTTGCACACTTAGTGCAGGTACACATTAATAACTCAAAAAGTACTCCTTCCCCTTAGTGCCTTGCAGCTCACCCCAGCATGCTGACAACAAGACGCAGCTCTCTGACTCTTTTGTCTCACTATCATTCTGACAGGCAGTCAATGACCCTTTTTTGTCTCACGGAAATGTAAAAACAAACATTCAATAGGAGCGAGGGAAGGGTATTCATTAAAAACGTTTCACAAAGGCGCCTTTCTGAATCTGCCATAGAAATATTCTTTTACAATACAGAGTTCCATACAAGCATGTTATTTTTGAAAAGCAAGTAGGCTGTGATTATTTCATCAGTGGTAATTGCCTCTCTTTGTGCTCACTTTGTTTTGTTTTTTATGGCCACCTTCACTCCTGCAACCACACCATCTTTAACCTGATGGTAAGTCATTAAAATGTTTATTGTGCTTTTTTGTGAAGTAAGTTTTAATAACAAAACAGAGGTGCATTGTGACAAACAGAGAATGAGTTCTTATTTTAGATCTCCCTCCCGACCAGTGAGGACGCTAGGGAGGAGGAGCAGTCATCCCCAGGGGAGGTGGAAGTCGGCCACCTGGAAAGGGGGTGGAGCCGCGGTGCACAACGTCATCGACCCGGTGGGGAAGCACGGTGGCAATCAGGTATTGGTTGATGGTGGTTGCCCTCGCTGACCAGTGGGGACGGGACGGAGCGTACAAAAGGGGACGTGGCCCAGGATTCTGTTCCTTCTGGCAAGGTACCTTGAGAGAGAGAGAGAGAGAGAGAGAGAGAGAGAGAGAGAGAGAGAGAGAGAGAGAGAGAGATGAAAGACTGCTCATCTTTGTTGTGGGCTGACCTGCTAACACATCTCTTTTTTTGTATTTTAGAGCATTAACGGGACGCTCCGGGAATACTTCAGAGGAGCGACAACCAGGAAGAGCTGGATTTATTACCGCGCATGTTTGCCCGTTCATGGATTACAAAAAGGAAGATGAACCGTTTTTGTTGTTTGTTTATTTGGGACTGCAACCCCCGTTTTACCTTATTTTGGCGGGTTACACATGGTTGTGTACCCAGGCTTCCTTATTGTTTATCATTATTATTATTTTGAGTGTGCTTTGGTGACCTGTGTAAGGAAATAAAAAAACAGGCACATAAACTGGACTGGAGTCTATTGTTTACACCACGACTACGCTTATTCTGCCACACATGGAGTCAGAAGAAGGGATGGATCCAGCCACTTTGGCGGCGGTCCTGGAGGCTTTGGACAGCCGAAGGGAAGTTGAGGAACGGAGGAGGGAGGAGCGGTACACAGCTCTCATTGAGAGGGACGGGATGGGGATGACCTCGACAGCGGGCCCCGGGATGGTGGCCCCAAAGGCCTGGGCCCAGAAAAGGACGGCGAAGGATGATCCGGAGGATGGCCCCAGGAGTACTGGGTGAGCCAACTTGGCCCATGCTTAATTGGGGAAGCACAAGCAGCATACCGGGCCATGACAGACGACCACGCCGCCCAGTAGGACCTGGTGAAACAGTCTATCCTCCGCCGTCTTACTGGTCGTACTGGTCAGCGTCATCGTCCGTCATGGCCTGGTATGTTGCTTGTGCTTCCCCAATTAAGCAAGGGCCAAGTTGGCTCACCCAGTAATCCTGGGGCCATGCTGCGGTGGTGGCCAGCCTCTCAAATGCCACGAGGTAGGCTTCTGGGTCATCCTCTACCGTTATTTTCTGGGAAAATAATAACAATAACTCATTCTCTCTTTGTCACATGCATTTATTGGTATTGCACAGTGCAACACATAATATTAGGAATACAAGCAAATACGGTGAATTCATTTAATCTTGAGCTTGTAGTGAAGCTGCTGGCACTGTGTTGTTGTATATGCGTAGTTACCTGTTGCTTAATTAATAATGCTAAACATTAGATGTGCAGGAAATCATTCAAAAGAGGATTAGGATAGTACAGCTGGAGTCCACATCACAGCAGTTCCAGGTTTTAATGTAAGATCATTCCGACACATGTCAGTTTTAAAGATTTAACCAGTGCTGGATAATTCAGCCCTTATGGAACAAACATATATATTTCAATGCACCATGTATTTTCACCCTATAAAATAAATATATGGTTTACAGACAAAAATATATTTTAAATGTATCCCATGTAGAAATTGGCCCTTTTATATCTATCTATCTATCTATCTATCTATCTATCTATCTATCTATCTATCTATCTATCTATATATATATATATATATATATATATATATATATATATATATATATGTGTGTGTGTGTGTGTGTGTGTGTGTGTGTGTGTGTGTGTGTGTGTGTGTGTGTGTGTTTCTTTCCATGAGGGAGTTGTCCTTTAATTCTGCCCTGTATAGACCCTGCTAGTGTTTCCTCGCAGTGTGGATAATTAACATTAGTCAATACTATGAAAATACAAAGGAAAGTAATCAGTCATATAGTAAGGAGTTTTAGGGCAGCTGTATTAACATCAGCTGTTAATAGATTGCTAAAATAGATTAAAAAATTATAGAATAAGACAAAAACTGTGATTGTGATATATAGGTTATCCTTGGATTTTGCTTTTAGATAGGAAGTTTGTAACTGACGTGTTTTTCTCAGAGACAGGAAATTAAATGCAACTTCAAAGAGAAGAGATATGTCTGGCAGATCTTTGTTTTTTGATGGAAATAACAGGGCACTCAGTAAAACTGGCCTGAGTCTCACTTCTCCTTTTCTGTTGTCAGAGCAGTAACAAAGGATTAGACAGCCTTGAATTTATATCTGAGCGAAAGCACAGCACTTATCAAATCTGGTTGAATTAAACAAACAGCAACATCTGAAACTGTGTATTTTGGCACAAAACTGTTAACTGAGTCAGCTAAACTCAGTTTCAGAAGAAAACCCATTTCAAAGATCTAGTATCTACACTGAGTTTCAGCAGAAAACCCATCACAAAGATCTAGTCATCTAAGCTGAGTTTCAGAAGAAAACCCATCACAAAGATCTAGTCATCTAAACTGTGTTTCAGAAGAAAACCCATCACAAAGGTCTAGTATCTAAACTGAGTTTCAGAAGAAAACCCTTCACAAAGATCTAGTCATCTAAATTGAGTTTCAGAAGAAAACCCATCACAAAGATCTAGTCATCTAAGTTGAGTTTCAGAAGAAAACCCATCACAAAAATCCAGTCATCTAAGTTGAGTTTCAGAAGAAAAACCATCACAAAGATCTAGTCATCTAAACTCAGTTTCAGAAGAAAACCCATCACAAAGATCTAGTCATCTAAATTGTGTTTCAGAAGAAAACCCATCACAAAGTTCTAGTTATCTAAACTGTGTTTCAGAAGAAAACCCATCACAAAGATCTAGTCATCTAAACTGAGTTTCAGAAGAAAACCCATCACAAAGATCTAGTCATCTAAACTGAGTTTCAGAAGAAAACCCATCACAAAGATCTAGTCATCTAAACTGAGTTTCAGAAGAAAACCCATCACAAAGATCTAGTCAGTTTCAGAAGAAAACCCATCACAAAGACTGTGTTTCAGAAGAAAACCCATCACAAAGATCTAGTATCTAAACTGTGTTTCAGAAGAAAACCCATCACAAAGATCTAGTCATCTAAGTTGAGTTTCAGAAGAAAACCCATCACAAAGATCTAGTCATCTAAGTTGAGTTTCAGAAGAAAACCCATCACAAAGTTCTAGTTATCTAAACTGTGTTTCAGAAGAAAACCCATCACAAAGATCTAGTATCTAAACTCAATTTTAGAATAAAACCCATCACAAAGATCTAGTCATCTAAATTGAGTTTCAGAAGAAAACCCATCACAAAGATCTAGTCATCTAAGTTGAGTTTCAGAAGAAAACCCATCACAAAGATCTAGTCATCTAAACTGAGTTTCAGAAGAAAACCCATCACAAAGATCTAGTCATCTAAACTGAGTTTCAGAAGAAAACCCATCACAAAGATCTAGTCATCTAAACTGAGTTTCAGAAGAAAACCCATCACAAAGATCTAGTCATCTAAATTGTGTTTCAGAAGAAAACCCATCAAAAAGATCTAGTCATCTAAACTGAGTTTCAGAAGAAAACCCATCACAAAGATCTAGTCATCTAAACTGTGTTTCATAAGAAAACACATCACAAAGATCTAGTCATCTAAACTGAGTTTCAGAAGAAAACCCATCACAAAGATCTAGTCATCTAAACTGAGTTTCAGAAGAAAACCCATCACAAAGATCTAGTCATCTAAGTTGAGTTTCAGAAGAAAACCCATCACAAAGATCTAGTCATCTAAACTGAGTTTCAGAAGAAAACCCATCACAAAGATCTAGTCATCTAAACTGAGTTTCAGAAGAAAACCCATCACAAAGATCTAGTCATCTAAACTGAGTTTCAGAAGAAAACCCATCACAAAGATCTAGTCATCTAAGTTGAGTTTCACAAGAAAACCCATCACAAAGATCTAGTCATCTAAGTTGAGTTTCAGAAGAAAAATCACAAAGATCTAGTCATCTAAACTCAGTTTCAGAAGAAAACCCATCACAAAGAGCTAGTCATCTAAGTTGAGTTTCAGAAGAAAACCCATCACAAAGATCTAGTCATCTAAACTGAGTTTCAGAAGAAAACCCATCACAAAGATCTAGTCATCTAAGCTGAGTTTCAGAAGAAAACCCATCACAAAGAGCTAGTCATCTAAGCTGAGTTTCAGAAGAAAACCCATCACAAAGAGCTAGTCATCTAAGCTGAGTTTCAGAAGAAAACCCATCACAAAGATCTAGTCATCTAAACTGGGTTTCAAAAGGGAAATTCATCACAAAGATCTAGTCATCTAAATTGAGTTTCAACGGTAAAATTAAGTAAAAACATTAGAAAGTTGCCAAAATCTTCACTCCTGCAATTTAAACTGAAAACAATATAAACAGTAATTTGTTTGAATTATGATTATGAATTGATATTCAGCTAGCATAGAACATTTAAAGAGTAACCATTGATTGATTATTTTTGCTTCACCCACCTTAATGCATACCCTATTTATTGTATCCCTGTAACTTTATATTGCAGTAACTGAAAGTGGATGGGTGTTATTTGTAATTATGGCACAGCAATATGAAAGATTCTGCTGCATCAATGCTCCAGAGTAAACTATTGTACGTGCTTATTTAAGACAAATGTTCAGTACAAAGACCCAGCTAGGAGTATCATAATAGCTTTTACAATTCTGCTATTGTGCTAGTTATATTTTACCAGTGCTGTATAGCATTTTGAGGAAGTGACAGCTAAAAAAGGTGCTGCGCCTTGCTTTTGAAATGCTGTCATTATCTTTCTAATGCCGTCTTGTACCTTTTCTTCAAAGGCGACCCCTAATTGCAGGGTTGGCTAAGCTCGTTCTAGAGTCAGTGCTTTTACAAAAATGCATTTCAGTTATTACTGTGATACCGTTTCATTGCTGAGAATGTAATTTTGTAAGAGCAAGCTAATCTTAGTCTTGTACAATCACTACTCTAAGAAAACTGCACATGTTCCTTCAATACTTTCACATGTCTTTTCATTTTAGATACAAGGGACAGCTCAACCATGTGTACCACTCTTGCTTTTACAGAATTGCACCGTGCACTACACTGTGATTGCTGATCAGCTATGGTAACTTATGTAAATGACAGTATCATAGCGTGCCAATTAACTACATTTTTAGGGGCAAGTTATTAAAAGATTCAAAAGCTGTTATTGATTAAGCACAGGTCTGTGTGTAATAGTTGAAATGTCTATGTGCATGTTTAGCCTGTACACGGGTCAAAGGAGGGAACACTGACACACGGTACAAGCACCATCCCTACATACAAACATTGTGTTCTTTAGCATTTGACAAAAGTGGCAGTAATTGACACCAGGCAAATTTCTGGCAACTTCTAGCAACTCTTTGTCAGCGACATTTTCAATAAGTAGCTCAAAGCAAGATTGTTTAGATACTGTGGTTTGAACTTCCCATATGGTGATAATTGCTGTATAAATGTCCCCTGAAACAAGTTACTTCATAAGCAGCCCAAAGGTTGAGAACCACCAGCAACTAGGGGGTCAACAAACACTCTTTAACCACTCCCTCGTGGAAATCAGGACGATTGACTCCCAACAAGACAACATTAGACAAGGGTAACACACTATTTTTACAATAAACTGCTCTCCTATGTGCCCTGCTAAACACAGCAGGGTAACAGTAAGGGATACCTCTCTCTGCCTCCAGGGTATTGCTGTCATACTGTTCTGTCCCTTTATTTAATTACTCTTGTATCGATGATCACAGACAATTACCTGGCTTCTGCTGTTCATTTCAACAGTTTCAATTTAAAATTGTTTCAATGTGCAATTGGGAAAATAACCTTAAACAGTCCTTTTATTTTCTTTATTACTGATCGGATACAGTATACTGAAATTATTAATTTTTTTACATATAATGTGACACAGTTCTTTGCAAAATGTACAAGCAAACCTCTTTCAGTCCATGAAGATTGCTCCGGAATGGTCTCTCTCCTGTAAAATGATTGTATCTTTTTATGGGGTACTTGTAAAGAATGTAACTCTCCAAAAACAAAAGAATCCATGCAACTGCAACACTGCCAATGTTCCTGTGTTTAGAAAGCAACATGTTACCCTGTGTGGTTCCATTGCTTGTACAGTACTGCCCTGCATAGCCTTGTGGTCTGTCTGATCTGGTCCAAACACCTTGGTCCCGTTTACTGTGGATAGAGTTACTTTATAGGAGCTAACAGAGACTATAACAGTGTTCAGCACACCCCCTAGTGCTAGGTATCTGAAGGTACCACTTTACATTGTGTCTCTAATTACTGTGTATTTACATTGTATTTACATAGTAAATACATGTTTACTCACACATACTGTAATTACAAAGTTATTATGCAGTTTAAATGTACCTAATGTGTACATTTTTTGTATCTTTAAGGATTAAGGTTAGGCTTTGAGTTACATTCAAAGTAAGGGTTATGGTTAGGGTTAGGGATAAGGTTAGGATTAGGGTTATATCATGCAAAAAAAGGACATTAAATACATTGTAACTATACATAATAACATGTATTTTCTAAGTAACTGCTATTACACAGTAATTCGACACAGTGTAAACTGTTACCAATCTGTCACACTCAAGTGGGTTAGTATTGTGTTGTTGCCTCTAGACTGCACCTCATTGTTAATAAGAGTAAGAGACTTCTCTTTGATCCTCGGACCCCTTCATTTGTACTCTGTATATCTGTAGGCAATGGGTGTTGCTCACTGCGTTGTTCTTTAGTTTTTTTTGTGAGTTAATTTTGGTTTACCAATTCAGCATTCCACAGTGTTGTCAGTTTCAATTAAGGTTGAGGAATGCTATTGATTTCTGGTGTCCTTCTCTCTGCTGATAATGTACATAAAGTGTGAGAGTCCCCTGAGAAACTCCTTCTTTTGCATCCGAGCGTGAATGGCAGCTGGTAGATTGGTTGACATAATCTTCTGTTGTGTGGTGGAGAATAAGTAACTCGTCCTGTAGGTGTCAGAGTAGTGGCGTGCTCTGCAGTAAAGGAGGAGGGCATGTGCACTTAATACCAAGGTTGAGTTTTAAGCTCCCGGACAAGGGTTGATGGGTTAAGAGCATAAGAACATAAGAAAGTTTACAAACGAGAGGAGGCCATTCGGCCCATCTTGTTCGTTTGGTTGTTAGTAGCTTATTGACCCCAGAATCTCACCAAGCAGCTTCTTGAAGGATCCCAGGGTGTCAGATTCAACAACATTACTGGGGAGTTGATTCCAGACCCTCAGGATTCTCTCTGTAAAAAAGCGCCTCCTATTTTCTGTTCTGAATGCCCCTTTGTCTAATCTCCATTTGTGACCCCTGGTCCTTGTTTCTTTTTTCAGGTTGAAAAAGTCCCTTGGGTTGACATTGTCAATACTTTTTAGAATTTTGAGCGCTTGAATTAGGTTGCTACTTAGTCTTCTTTGTTCAAGACTGAACAGATTCAATTCTTTTAGCCTGTCTGCATATGACATGCCTTTTAAGCCCGGAATAATTCTGGTCGCTCTTCTTTGCACTCTTTCTAGTGCAGCAGTATCCTTTTTGTAATGAGAGGACCAGAATTGAACACAATATTCAAGATGAGGTCTTACTAATGCATTGTACAGTTTTAACATTACTTCCCTTGATTTAAATTCAACACTTTTCACAATGTATCCGAGCATCTCGTTGGTAGCTTCCCCACACTGTCTAGATGAAGACATTTCTGAGTCAACAAAAACTCCTAGGTCTTTTTCATAGAGTCCTTCTTTAATTTCAGTATCTCCCATATGATAGTTTATAATTCACATTTTTATTCCCTGCGTGCCATGTGTCTGCCCAGTTCTGAATCTTGTCTAGATCATTTTGAATGACCTTTGCTGCTGCAACAGTGTTTGCCACTCCTCCTATTTTTGTGTCATCTGCGAAGTTAACAAGTTTGCTTACTATATCAGAATCTAGAACATTAATGTAGATTAGGAATAGCAGAGGACCTAATACTGATCCCTGTGGTAGTCCACTGGTTACCACACTCCATTCTGAGGTTTCTCCTCTAATCAGTACTTTCTGTTTTCTACATTTTAACCTTAAACATTTTGGAATTGGTTTTAGCCCCCTTAGCAACGTTCATTTCTATTTCTCTCTTGGCCGACTTGTGTTTGCAGTTCTGTGTACTCTTTCTGTGCACTTTGTTTTTGGTCCCTTTTTAACACTCGGTAAAGTGTCTTTTTTCACTGATTTTTTTTTAAATTGATCTATTAAACCATTTTGGCAGTTTAGTTTTACATTTAGATTTGTCTACTTTAGGGATGTAATTGTTTTGCGCCTCTAGTACTACATTTTTGAAGAACAGCCATCCTTTTTCTGTGGATGTTTTCTGTATTGTACTCCAATCTACTTCTGTTAGTCTCTGTTTCATACCTTCATAGTTTGCTTTTCTAAAATTGTAAACCTTAGCTTTAGTCATTACTTTTGGGGTTTTAAAAAGCACTTCAAATGAGACCATGCTGTGGTCTGAGTTTGCTAGTGGTTCTCTGACCTCTGTTTTAGTTATTCTGTCTTCATTATTTGAAAAGACTAAATCAAGGCATGCCTCCCCTCTAGTCGGTGCCATGACAAATTGTGTTAGGAAGCAGTCATTTGTCATTTCCACCATTTCAATTTCATCCGTCGTGCTATCCACCAGGTTTTCCCATTTTATATGGGGGAAGTTGAAATCCCCCATTAGTATGGCTTCTCCTTTGCTACACGCATTTCTAATTTTATTGTATAACAGATTATTCTATTCACCATCTGAATCTAGCGGTCTATAACATGCTCCTATTATTATGCCCTTTGAATTTTTGTCTGTTATTCTGACCCATATTGATTCAGCTTTATTTTCTTTGTGAAGGTTTACCACCTGGGCTGAAAGACTGTTTCTTATGTATAGTGCTACCCCTCCACCTCTTCTGTCCTGCCTGTCTTTCTATACAGTGTATACCCACAAATATTATATTCGTCCCCATCACTCTCAGACTACCAAGTTTCTGTAACCCCTATCACATCATAGTTACTTGTTAGTGCAGTAGCTTCAAGTTCTAGAATTTTGTTTCTGATACTTCTAGCATTTAGATAAATACATTCAATGGTTGTCTTACCTGAGTTGTTGTCCTTGTTTTGATGCGGTCTCCCTTCTGTTTTTTTGTTGATTTCTCCCCCCTTCCTTTCTAGTTTAAATGCTTCTAAACCTGCTTGAGGGTCTTTTCTCCAAGTAGATTGGTTCTCTTTTTATTTAAGTGTAGTCCATCCTGTCTTTACAGATAGTCATTGTTGTAGAACGTGGTCCAATGATCAAAACAGGTGAAGCCTTCTCGTGTGCATCACGTCTTCAGCCATGCGTTTAGATTAATTATTTCCTTTATTGCACTTTACGCACTCTTGGTTTAGCTCTGCTGGGTTTTCTAGGATTTCCCACATCATGCAGGTGTCAAAGATTACTGGCTTGAAGACCATGTAATTTTTTTTTATTTTTTTTATTTTTTGTGTTTGTTGTACCTGGCCCACGGGGTGCCATTGCAACGGTGAGTTGCTCTGCCAGATCCCTGAACCATCTTCCTCATTCACTACATACTGTAAACGCTGGCATTAGGGGTTGGCCCCAAGGTGGAATAAGGTAGTATTTGGTATCAGAACCATTGCCCCCAGACAATTTATGCACTTAGGCCCAATGATCCCATTTCACTGAGAACGTGGCTATTACTGATAAGCTGGAGATGGTTATTTATTACATTCTGCACAGGGTATGCTGGAGATGGTTATTTATTACATTCTACACAGGGTATGCTGGAGATGGTTATTTATTACATTCTACATAGGGTATGTTTTTCATTGGGGGGAGTATTTATTACTGTAAAAGAAAACTGAATTACTGGTATATTTAAAATGTCTTTCCTCTAATACAGAATTACGGTATGGTAGTAAAGTAATAGCCATGTAAATAGTCTTCCAAAATGTGTCTGCTGTTACCCAGGCGCCAGTGGAAGCATTACTGTGGTCTTCATGGTGAGTTAGTGTACACAGAAGCATTGTTAAAGGATGAGACATGACCTGTACCATGAGTTTATAGCCTTTATTTAAATTGTAATTTTATTAATTGTGTTTATGTATACATTTTCTACATGCTGTATATGCAAACTACAGTAAAATACAATAAAAGGATTTGTGGAAACTATTCGCTTGGGAGCTGGGTCAGAAATCTTCATCTTATCTGATGGCAAATTGAAAACACTGGATTAAATATCAGTCTGGAACATGTATTAAACCCATAGGAATGATAACCACACTAAAGATGAGACCTGCTGCAGCAATTCTTTTACACCGCAGAGTGCCCTGGGGGTGTTTGAGAATACAAGCACTTACACATCTAAGAACAAGCATCTCCTTAAACTAGCACAGCCTGTAATGTTTGACTGCTTTCCATCTGCTGTGACAACCTGAAGAATGGAAGTCAGAGAGAGAGAGAGAGAGAGAGAGAGAGAGAGAGAGAGAGAGAGATGGTATGTAGAAGCACTCAAGAGTTCATTTTGGGAACCAGTGGCTAGCAGCAAAAGAGCTGAGTGTCTAAGATGAATTGTTTTTGAGCTCTGCATTATTTTTTAATAAATAAATAAATAAATGTTGTGCAATTTGGTAATAGATAAAACATTTTAATGGCTCCCATGGATAGCAGTGCGAGTATAATTAGACACCACTGTGACACCTACTTTGCCAATGCATCACACGTGCTGGCTTTGTTTTCTATTGATGCACAGACAGTTGCTGCTTTGGCTACAGGCTGTTAGAAATCTTTCATTGTGTGTGATGAGAATGCAAATGATTTAGTGTACTTATTAAAAGGCATTCAATGGCAATGCAATATACAAAAGGTAAACCCATTATGAGGCATGGCTAGTTTATTTTGCTCATGTTTTATCATCTTTGATATTTCATGAAACACGTTCCAATATATTCTTAGACTGCCTATGGAGTTGTTTAGGTGTGATTTATGAGTTAATTTTAGCTTTCCCGTCAACAAACAGTTTGTGATAATGGAGGCTCCGCTTGTGAAATGAACTCTTCTGAAATGGAGATTCCCTGCCCCTGGTGTTCCGATTCCAAGCTGCTGACACAGGCAGGACTGGAGGGTTCTCCAGACACATTCTCCTATATGCATAGAGAGTCACAGGGCATTTCTTAAAGCATGTTTTGAAGAATTAAACATTTTTGACAGTGACATTCAGTGCCTCTCCAGCAACTACTTGAAGATAAATACAATTTGGTATACTCTTAACAGTTGTGCTAAAGAATGTCCTAACCAACTGTCATCACAGTGGACTAAGGGCTTCTCATGATGTGCGCGGAACGATTAGGAATGTCCTAACAAAGTTTCATCCAAGTGTAGCGAATCTTTATTGTTCAAGCTACAACCTTGGTTGAACTCTTGTGTTTCAACACACTTTCTAACAATAGATAAAGTGCTTGGTTCTTTAACAATAGACAAGCCAGACACCTCACTGAGCTGCAAGTCACTGACTTCTAAAGTGCATGTGTTAGATGAGAACGTGATATTAAAAGAACAGGTTTTCTTTTAGACCCGAAGGTGTTTATTTAATTATTTAAAATAAATGTGTTTGTATGTGTGTCCTTGGGATTGCACTTTTTTTTTCTCTCAGTGGAAACAGCTCAGACAATAGGAAGGGGTAATGGATGGGGTAACTGTGCAAATCAACTCAGGGTACCCACATTAGTTCTTCTTTGCTGGTTTTCATGTCATTAATTTCCCCTCTTGCAACCAATGGAGCTGTTTATCCAAACAGTTTGATTACCCTGCGTTGCCAATAAAAGTAATTGGTAACACTTTATATTCAGGTGCTGCTTAGTAATGTTTTATAAATGTTTTATAAATATATAGTAAATTTTTAATAACTATGTCATAGAGTGTTAATTAAGTGTGTAGATGGTTTATAACTAGGGCTTTTGATTTTTGGTTTTACCCAATAAAACCCAATAAAACACCCCTGATACAAGAAAAATGAATGGGTGAATAGCCAATAAACACTGGAAAACACAGGAGAACTGTGGAAATAGTTCATCAATTTACATTTACATTGACTTTACCCTTTAATCATTAAAAAAATAAAACCTACTACAAAAATAATAATAAATAGATTTCCCAGTGCTGCTGGACAATGTCCCGCCTTTCTGACTTCCATTTATCATTGATTCATTCTGAATACTTTAAACCCGCCCCAACTACTGAGTGACAGCACATTCCTACATTTCTACTGGAGACTCCGCTTGCAAGATTTAACCCTCTGTGGTCCTATGTCAGACCAGGTCCGACATTACAATTTTCCCTTTCCAGTTTGATATCAGACCCTGTCTGACATCATCAATGGCCAACTGAGACCGATAGGAGCAGAATGAAACAGTGGTGTATTCTGTGGATTCAGCATCGTGTTAGAGTAACGCGGTGGTGTATTCTGTGGATTCAGCATGGCGTTAGAGTAACGCGGTGGTGTATTCTGTGGATTCAGCATGGCGTTAGAGTAACGCGGTGGTGTATTCTGTGGATTCAGCATGGCGTTAGAGTAACGCGGTGGTGTATTCTGTGGATTCAGCATGGCGTTACAGTAACGCGGTGGTGTATTCTGTGGATTCAGCATGGCGTTAGAGTAACGCGGTGGTGTATTCTGTGGATTCAGCATGGCGTTAGAGTAACGCGGTGGTGTATTCTGTGGATTCAGCATGGCGTTAGAGTAACGCGGTGGTGTATTCTGTGGATTCAGCATGGCGTTAGAGTAACGCGGTGGTGTATTCTGTGGATTCAGCATGGCGTTAGAGTAACGCGGTGGTGTATTCTGTGGATTCAGCATGGCGTTAGAGTAACGCGGTGGTGTATTCTGTGGATTCAGCATGGCGTTAGAGTAACGCGGTGGTGTATTCTGTGGATTCAGCATGGCGTTAGAGTAACGCGGTGGTGTATTCTGTGGATTCAGCATGGCGTTAGAGTAACGCGGTGGTGTATTCTGTGGATTCAGCATGGCGTTAGAGTAACGCGGTGGTGTATTCTGTGGATTCAGCATGGCGTTAGAGTAACGCGGTGGTGTATTCTGTGGATTCAGCATGGCGTTAGAGTAACGCGGTGGTGTATTCTGTGGATTCAGCATGGCGTTAGAGTAACGCGGTGGTGTATTCTGTGGATTCAGCATGGCGTTAGAGTAACGCGGTGGTGTATTCTGTGGATTCAGCATGGCGTTAGAGTAACGCGGTGGTGTATTCTGTGGATTCAGCATGGCGTTAGAGTAACGCGGTGGTGTATTCTGTGGATTCAGCATCGTGTTAGAGTAACGCGGTGGTGTATTCTGTGGATTCAGCATGGCGTTAGAGTAACGCGGTGGTGTATTCTGTGGATTCAGCATGGCGTTAGAGTAACGCGGTGGTGTATTCTGTGGATTCAGCATGGCGTTAGAGTAACGCGGTGGTGTATTCTGTGGATTCAGCATCGTGTTAGAGTAACGCGGTGGTGTATTCTGTGGATTCAGCATGGCGTTAGAGTAACGCGGTGGTGTATTCTGTGGATTCAGCATGGCGTTAGAGTAACGCGGTGGTGTATTCTGTGGATTCAGCATCGCGTTAGAGTAACGCGGTGGTGTATTCTGTGGATTCAGCATCGTGTTAGAGTAACGCGGTGGTGTATTCTGTGGATTCAGCATGGCGTTAGAGTAACGCGGTGGTGTATTCTGTGGATTCAGCATGGCGTTAGAGTAACGCGGTGGTGTATTCTGTGGATTCAGCATCGTGTTAGAGTAACGCGGTGGTGTATTCTGTGGATTCAGCATGGCGTTAGAGTAACGCGGTGGTGTATTCTGTGGATTCAGCATCGTGTTAGAGTAACGCGGTGGTGTATTCTGTGGATTCAGCATGGCGTTAGAGTAACGCGGTGGTGTATTCTGTGGATTCAGCATGGCGTTAGAGTAACGCGGTGGTGTATTCTGTGGATTCAGCATCGTGTTAGAGTTACGCGGTGGTGTATTCTGGGTACATATTGTATCCTCAACAAGCCAGTTCACCATAGAAAGGTCTTTGGAGTGACCTGTTTAAGGTTTGTTTTGTATTATTCTCTATTTTTGTTTCTGCGTAGAGCATCAATTCCCAGGTTACTAACCAACATCTCTTTTAAACAAGCGAGGACCTCTTTCTATGAAGTCTCTAAAAGCTAAGTTTATGAAGTGTTGTTGTTTTTTTAATGGCCGCTTAAGTTAATATAACAGGAATTTCTGTCCCTTCTGTGACTGGGTCAAATGTTATTAAAAAATACATTTGTTGGGGAAAGCTATTATATTATATTTTATTTTTAGCTAAACTTCATTGACTACAGTCTATGTACTAGAAGGATACTAATGTGTTATGGATAGAGTAACCCAAACAGGTGCTTTCATCAGAGACATGCTCTGCAGATGAGTGCACTGAACCATGAAGGCTTGTCGTGGGCTCAGGATTCATCTGCTCCCCTGGTATCTGCTGTGTCTTGTTATTCAGAACACCTCAAAACATAACCTGCATAAGCACAGCCTAGCGGTGAGGCAGAGCTCTGTTACTCAACTTAACAGTTGCATCCAGACACTGTTTCAAAATGTCAAAAGAGAAGACAGTATATATAGATTTATATACCAGATTCTGCCGAGTCAACTGCCAGAGGGCGTAAAGTTGTCGTTAATGCAAAAGTGTGTGGGTGGAAGGGGGAGGGGGGGCGATTGTTCAAACCAGGTCGATGGCTCGGCAGAATCTAGTATATATTTGTTTTCCATTTGGGGATGAAAATATTGCCGCAAACTTGAACCAACAGCTGTGCTTTCAGCGTGGCTAATACACAGCTGCCTGGAACAGACTGAAATCCCCCCCCCCCCCCCCCTTTTCGCTCTTCCAGATTGAATATCAATTTCCTAACTTTTAGCATCTCTGAACTTTCCTCTTATTTGAATTATGTATCTCATTTGCTCCAGCATATGCTTGTATGACTCCCTCTGCTCTCTTCCCCCATTACACAACTCCTTACTGCACTGTGCCTTGGATTTGTAGGGTTGTTTTAAAGTACTTTTTGACTCCTGGGTGGCACTGCAGGTAAGGCCACATTAAAGATCATGCACTGTATGTAGACAGTAACTCTTCAAACTAATTTCTGTGAGGCAAAACCTGTCTGTTTTTATTTTATTTTATATTTTTTAATCAGGCAATGCAACACAGAGCAGAGTAATAATGCAGATCATGAAACGTATAGTATAGTATGACTCCATTTCTAAGTAGAGTAGTCGGTGGGATGGTGTCCTAATTTAAGCAGGGTGGGGTAGTGAGCACTTTTACTGGTTTGCCTTTTACTTCCGCTCCAATGGTACTCACACCTACTTTTTCTGTTGGTAAAGTTGTTTGTTAAGTTTTCTAAGCACACAAACCTCTACGCAGGTTTCTCTCGCTGTATAGTTTCAGAAATTGATCTTCTGTTGTAACTGAGCCTTGCTTATTTTTACTTAATGATGACTCCTTGGTTAATTTCTCTTTGACTCAGTGTTACAGCTGCTACAGAGTCAATTGTGCATCTATGGATATCACCAGATACAACTGTGCCATGTAGCAGGGCTGGGGCCATGCACATCAGAAGGAGGCTTCTGTGGTTGTTTATTGTAATATGAGGGTTGCGATGGTAGAAATAAATAATAGTGGGATTACCAGCTGTGAGCTCCTAATCAGCAGGGGGGCATGGTGCAGCAGAGCGCCAGGAATAAAAGAGTCCTGATTACACAGATCAGGGCTGCTGTAAGCCATAGGGGTGAGAGCGCTGCTCCTGCCCAAACATCGGTCCGTCTGTGCTGCTGAAACGACTACCTTCAAGAAACAAAGGGACACACCCTGACGGAGATTGAGGATATATCCAAGGTTGCAGTTAGTGAACTGCCCGAGCAACAGGTAGTTCGCTTCAGGGTAGTAGATCCCACCCAGTATAGCAGACAGGTGTGGAA
This sequence comes from Polyodon spathula, assembly GCF_017654505.1. Taxonomy (NCBI): domain Eukaryota; kingdom Metazoa; phylum Chordata; class Actinopteri; order Acipenseriformes; family Polyodontidae; genus Polyodon; species Polyodon spathula. The sequence continues at coordinate 2,159,515 of NC_054544.1, read as the reverse complement.
ATGGACACTCCATTTTGTTAGTGGAGTAATGTATGCCATTTTTCATGGCAACTTTATTTTGATAGTTTTTTGTACAGTGTTTATTTTTGCTTTTTGTACACTGGCCGTATGCCCCCCATGAGCTACGATTGCTGGAGACGTCACATGGGGGGAATCTCTGTGTCTGTAAATAAACCTGTCAATCTGCGGGGCATGTTAATCCCAGCCTTCTATCTGAATCTCACTTGTCAATCTAGCAGCGAACATGCCAAGGTGTGATTCGTCTCTAAAGACTGTTAGCTTGGTTTATGTATTTATCATAGGTTTGTGTGAGTTTTCCCTTTGTATCGAATGGTACTGTGTACATGTCTTAAACATTTTTATGTTTCTAGCTCAAAGTTTAACAATTACTAAATCAGGGGTGGTAGAAGTTGTTCCTGTCACTCCTAGTCTTTGTTCCAACTCTAAACTGTTCTAAATGTTTAATTTAACTTATTAAACCTCCATTCAGTAGTTAATTATCCCCGGTCTAAGGTACCAGATTATTGCACTAATCCAAAAAGCTTTCTGTTACAGAGTATTCTCTTTAAATCACTCATTTAAACATGCTACCAACAGGCAGATGTATGAAGCAGTAGGAATCCAGTACTTTCCATGAATCATTTGTAAAAATTGCTTGGCAATTATTAAATATTTACTTTTGTACTGTATATGGAATGGGATGCATTGTACGAAATATAAGCAACAACACTTTACATACAAATCTGACATATACAGAAAGAGTTAAACAAGTCTTGCTGATCCCAAGATGGCAAAAAAACCTACTGAATACTAGCTAACTGAATACTGTATACTAACTAACTATATACTGAATACTAACTAACTTTATACTGAATACTAACTGACTTTATACTGAATATTAACTGACTTTATACTGAATACTAACTGACTTTATACTGAATATTAACTTTATACTTTATACTCTAACTTTATACTAAATACTAACTAACTTTATACTGAATACTAACTAACTTTATACTGGATACTAACTGACTTTATACTGAATGTTAACTGACTTTATACTGAATACTAAGTAACTGTGTACTGTGTACTTACTGTATACTAACTAACAGTATACTGAATATGAACTAACTATATACTGAATACTAACTGACTTTATACTGAATACTAACTAACTTTATACTTTATACTTAATACTAACTTTATACTTTATACTCTAACTTTATACTAAATACTAACTAACTTTACACTGAATACTAACTAACTTTATACTGAATATTAACTGACTTTATACTGAATACTAACTAACTTTATACTGAATACCAACTGACTTTATACTGAATACTAACTAAGTTTATATTGAATACTAACTGACTTTATACTGAATATTAACTGACTTTATACTGAATACGAACTAAGTTTATATTGAATACTAACTGACTTTATACTGAATATTAACTTTATGCTTTATACTCTAACTTTATACTAAATACTAACTAACTTTATACTGAATATTAACTGAATTTATACTGAATACTAAGTAACTGTGTACTGTGTACTTACTGTATACTGAATATGAACTAACTGTATACTGAATATGAACTAACTGTATACTGAATATGAACTAACTATATACTGAATACTAACTAACTTTATACTGAATACTAACTGACTTCATACTGAATACTAACTGTGTACTGTATACTTACTGTAAACTAACTAACTTTATACTGTATACTAACTAACTTTATACTGAATACTAACTTTATACTGAATACTAACTTTATACTGAATACTCTAACTTTATACTGAACTAACTCACTTTATACTGAATACTCTAACTTTATACTGAATACTGACTAACTTTATACTTAATACTAACTAACTTTATACTGAATACTAACTGACTTTATACTGAATATTAACTTTATACTGAATACTCTAACTTTATACTAAATACTAACTAACTTTTTACTGAATATTAACTGACTTTATACTGAATACTAAGTAACTGTGTACTGTGTACTTACAATATACTAACTAACCTTATACTGAATATGAACTAACTATATACTGAATACTAACTAACTTTATACTGAATACTAACTGACTTTATACTGAATACTAACTAACTTTATACTGAATATTAACTGACTTTATACTGAATAATAAGTAACTGTGTACTGTGTACTTACTGTATACTAACTGTATAATGAATATGAACTAACTATATACTGAATACTAACTAAATTTATACTGAATACTAACTAACTTTATACTGAATACTAACTAACTATATACTGAATACTAACTAACTATATACTGAATACTGACTAACTTTATACTGAATACTAACTGACTTCATACTGAATACTAACTGTGTACTGTATACTTACTGTAAACTAACTAACTTTATACCGAATACTAACTGACTTTATACTGAATATTAACTTTATACTTTATACTCTAACTTTATACTAAATACTAACTAACTTTATACTGAATATTAACTGACTTTATACTGAATACTAAGTAACTGTGTACTGTGTACTTACTGTATACTGAATATGAACTAACTATATACTGAATACTAACTGACTTTATACTGAATACTAACTGACTTTATACTGAATACTAACTGCGTGCTGAATACTAACCAACTTTACACTGAATACTAACTAACTGTATACTGAATTCTAACTGACTTTATACTGAATACTAACTGACTTCATACTGAATACTAACTGACTGTGTACTGTATAGTAACTGACTTTATACTGTATACTAACTGACTTCATACTGTATACTAACTGACTTTATAATGTATACTGACTTTATGCTGTATACTAACTGACTATATACTGAACACTAACTAACTGTATACTTACTGACTATATTAACGTTACAGGGACTGAATAGTTTCCTTCATCGATGCAAGCTAGAACAAAAAGCAAATACATAAAATCATTTTTTTTTTATCAAGTATAATCTAAAAGACTGTCAACTTGCAACAGAAGGGCCTGTGAAATCCAAGGATTTGGGTCAACAAGCTGACATTTGGGAGCCGTATTTCATTGCTGCTCCATGGTTGATTTGTCTAGCTGCCAGTAATCAAACCAGGGGTTCACGTGTACACTTTAACAAAATTGTAATTGCTTTTAGAAATAAAGCCGAGGTGGAACAACAGTATGTGGGGAGGGGCTTAATCTAACGCAAGATTCAATTACGGTTATAATCAGGTCATATCCAACCCCTGAAGTCAGTTTGATCCGTGAACTCCAAACCTGAAGTAGGTTTTAGTTTCTTATATGTGCATACCGGATTATGAAACAAATACAGACCTACTTCATCCAGCAGGGGTCGCTGTTCTGTAACAAGATAAGACTTCACCCATTTCTGGTTAGAAACTCTTATATAAACTGTTATTGTTAATCTTCTATGGAATGCATGTATCATATTATAATACCCCATGAAATAATCCACAACTTGTACAAATGACATCTACTTGACACCCATGCATGGTTTTAGGACAGTGTGAAAGGTCATCCTTCTTGTCTGGCCGACCCACAAAAACTAGTTGAAAATTGGGTAAAAATAAATAAATTAATTAAGAAAACACAAACTCCCTATTGCATTACTTTTCTTAGGAAATGAACGAATGACTGAGAATTTGTAAAAAGAAAACCCTGTACTATACTCTACTATATCCTGTGAAGCAATAACAGTCATGCAACTATTGTAAATCTGAGACCAAGAGCCTCTTCAGTGAATTCAAATGAAGATAAAATAAAGCCTTTTAATTAATTATTTCTAGATGTTTTATATTACCAGGAATGATACTTTGAAATGCAATAAATTATATTTGAGATGCTTGCATGCATCTAATTAATTATTCATTGTCCTCTTCCCAATTATATAAAACCCATAATTGGATTTCGTTGAAAGACTCAGTGTTGATCACCTGGGTGTCTAACTGTGATGTATTGGATTTCATTGAAAGACTCAGTGTTGATCACCTGGGTGTCTAACTGTGATGTATTGGATTTCATTGAAAGACTCAGTGTTGATCACCTGGGTGTCTAACTGTGGTGTATTGGATTTCATTGAAAGGCTCAGTGTTGATCACCTGGGTGTCTAACTGTGATGTATTGGATTTCATTGAAAGACTCAGTGTTGATCACCTGGGTGTCTTACTGTGATGTATTGGATTTCATTGAAAGGCTCAGTGTTGATCACCTGGGTGTCTAACTGTGATGTATTGGATTTCATTGAAAGACTCAGTGTTGATCACCTGGGTGTCTAACTGTGATGTATTGGATTTCATTGAAAGACTCAGTGTTGATCACCTGGGTGTCTTACTGTGATGTATTGGATTTCATTGAAAGACTCAGTGTTGATCACCTGGGTGTCTAACTGTGGTGTATTGGATTTCATTGAAAGGCTCAGTGTTGATCACCTGGGTGTCTAACTGTAATGTGTTGGATTTCATTGAAAGACTTAGTGTTGATCACCTGGGTGTCTAACTGTGATGTATTGGATTTCATTGAAAGGCTCAGTGTTGATCACCTGGGTGTCTAACTGTGGTGTATTGGATTTCATTGAAAGACTCAGTGTTGATCACCTGGGTGTCTAACTGTGGTGTATTGGATTTCATTGAAAGGCTCAGTGTTGATCACCTGGGTGTGTAACTGTGATGTATTGGATTTCATTGAAAGACTCAGTGTTGATCACATGGGTGTCTAACTGTGATGTATTGGATTTCATTGAAAGGCTCAGTGTTGATCACCTGGGTGTCTAACTGTGATGGATTGATTGAATGGACTTTCCAACATTGAGGTACCTGAATGTCAAAATATTAAGTCAACTGTTGCTAAGGAAGTTGAAGTTAATGGTCAGTATAATTTTGTTAGACAAAAAAGTTTTGATGTTGTATGTTCAGTTTCTACACCATTGCCTGAAGCTCTCACAAGATATGATACTCTATAGGGATGGAAAGAAGATTCCTGTTGCATAGCAGATTCACCCATTCCAGGTTTTAAAACAATCTCGATTAGCCCTCGTGTATATGTACAGTAACAAGCTCAAGTGTGTCTTCTTAAAAGGAATGATCGAACTGCAATGCAATGGTACTCTTATTTCAAGCCTGGCTTTATTTTAATGATCGAAACCAGTGGTGGCCAATCATGGTCCTGGAAGGCCATTCCACACGTTCTAAATTGTTTCGTTGAAACAATTAACCCTTCACCCAGACCCTGAAGCTGTTCATTATGTCATTGTATCTGTTAAATCTGGAGTGGAATGGTCCTCCAGGACTGTGAGTGGACACCCTGATATAACTGGAATACCGCCACCCTGAATGTCATATTTGTTCTGACCTTATTGTTTAATAGCATGCAGTTATGTTAAAGTCAGTCCATTAAACACCGTTGGGGAAAATCACCAGCAGATTCAACGTAGATTCATATTGCATGGTTGTGTCTAGATCTGCCGCTGTTTAGATTTTTTAAATAATCTTCTCCATCCAGTTCAATTCTCAGCCCTTGCTTTCAAATCAGTCTCGGTTTAAAACATAGTTGTTTATGGTTGACGCTTCAAATGCTTCCTATTTACAGTGAGAACGAAAACGTCTGCTGCTCAAGCAAAGCAATGTTAAAGCCTTAGAAATGCTGCCTCCTTTGGAAACTGGACAGAGGATGTCATGCTGAAATCCCACGAGAGAGCAATGACAAGTTGTGAATGAGTTTCCCTTCCACAATATTATCAAAGCAACCTCTTTTTCATTCGTGGCTTTATTTATTTATGTTGCTCAGCGTATCTTTATTACAGACTGTCAGCAGGATTTCATTGGAAACTTAGTTCCCCCATATGGTTTCTCTGTCTCTTAGACTATGGTATTTTTATTAATGTTCTTTAAACCTGCCAATCTTTTTATCTGTTCTGTGTATTTACCCAGGTTCTGTTCATTTCATGCTTGAGGATGCGAAAAAAACAAAAACAACTGTAGGGATCTGCCTTTGAAAATATTCTAATATTCACTTATTGGCTTTACGTTAAATCAAACATAGAATAGGGACTGTCAGAGTGAGGTAACGCTTTACATTATGTGACTCTAACTACTATGTAATGCATAGTAGTTACTTAGTAAATACATGTGTACTTACACAATTACAATGTTATGCATAGTTACAATTTACCTAATGTGTAAATCATTTTGCACAATATATGTAAGTAAGTAATTGTATCAGATAAGGGTTAGGGTTAAGGATGAGGGATAGGGTTAGTGCTAGTGTTAAATTTAGGGTTATATCATGCAAAAAATAATTGCACATTAAATACATTTTAAGTATGCTTAATAATATTGTAATTATGTATAAGTTCACATGTGTTTACTAAGGTACTACTGTGTGAATACACTTAATGTAAAGTGTCACCCAGATCGATGTGTGACTGATATCTTACTGTGGGATGACATACAGTTTGCTCCTTAGCCTGGTATGTAAGAGGACTGTGATTTTAGAGGTCCTCTACTTCTGAGTACTGTAGATTCAAATGCTTCTGATATTTGAGCACTCTTGACTCCAGATTTTCAGAACTAACATTACACAATCTCATCCAAATGAGTAAAAACAAGAAGGAATATCTTTTTTTGGAAGGATTCAATGGGCTGCAAATCTACATCTACAGAGGCGGGAGAGAGAGTTAATGTCTAAAATCAGCAAGGAGCTTGAATCATGTATGTATTTATTTTTCTCAATTGGCAAGTCTCTGGTTGTGCTTCCTGCTCAGCATTTCCAGTAGCCTGCCTCTTTCACAATCTGGGCAACCGTTCTAAAAGCACTGCCAAAGGAGGAAAATAAATTGTGAAAGAATTGAACAGAACTCTCTTAGGCAGATGGGCTCCAACAGACAGGCCTCACACTGAGTGACAGATACTGTCTTCCTCCGAAGATCTGGGCTGCTCTGCCGCTGGGCACATTTTCATCTGCCTTCGGTGGCTCTGTGCGTCTCTATAAATCCAAATGCTGAGATGGCTGCTATGCGCACTTTCATACATTTATCTTGAACAAAGTCAATACAGAGTGAAACATCTGATGTCTTAAATCTCCTCTGATGTTCAGCTCTAGCAGAGGCTGAACTGCAAGTTCTTATAGGATCGTATTTATTAATCCTGGACATGCAGGGTTACTAAAGCATAAGAACATGCATTCTGTTATCTTGATGAGGTTTCTTGTGCAAAACGAAGAGGGATACAAACTTATTGCAGCAGGGACAAATGTAAATACAAGTAACTACAATGTAAATACTGTGTAAATACACAGTAATGAGAGACACGTCATGTAAAGTGGTCTAGGAATAGCATCAAAAAAGGGGTGAGCTTAACATGGGGGACCAAGGCAGTCTGCTGAGCTGTTAATGCATACACAGCTGCTTGTCGTTTCTGTAATACACTGCTGAGCTGTTAGTCATACACAGCTGCTCACCATCTCTGTAATATACTGCTGAGCTGTTAGTCATACACAGCTGCTCACCATCTCTGTAATATACTGCTGAGCTGTTAGTCATACACAGCTGCTCATCATCTCTGTAATATACTGCTGAGCTGTTAGTCATACACAGCTGCTCATCATCTCTGTAATACACTGCTGAGCTGTTAGTCATACACAGCTGCTCATCATCTCTGTAATATACTGCTGAGCTGTTAGTCATACACAGCTGCTCACCGTCTCTGTAATATACTGCTGAGCTGTTAGTCATACACAGCTGCTCATCATCTCTGTAATATATTGCTGAGCTGTTAGTCATACACAACTGCTCATCATCTCTGTAATACACTGCTGAGCTGTTAGTCATACACAGCTGCTCACCGTCTCTGTAATACACTGCTGAGCTGTTAGTCATACACAGCTGCTCACCATCTTTGTAATATACTGCTGAGCTGTTAGTCATACACAGCTGCTCATCGTCTCTGTAATACACTGCTGAGCTGTTAGTCATACACAGCTGCTCACCGTCTCTGTAATACACTGCTGAGCTGTTAGTCATACACAGCTGCTCACCGTCTCTGTAATATACTGCTGAGCTGTTAGTCATACACAGCTGCTCATCATCTCTGTAATATACTGCTGAGCTGTTAGTCATACACAGCTGCTCACCGTCTCTGTAATATACTGCTGAGCTGTTAGTCATACACAGCTGCTCATCATCTCTGTAATATACTGCTGAGCTGTTAGTCATACACAGCTGCTCATCATCTCTGTAATACACTGCTGAGCTGTTAGTCATACACAGCTGCTCACCGTCTCTGTAATACACTGCTGAGCTGTTAGTCATACACAGCTGCTCATCATCTCTGTAATATACTGCTGAGCTGTTAGTCATACACAGCTGCTCACCGTCTCTGTAATATACTGCTGAGCTGTTAGTCATACACAGCTGCTCATCATCTCTGTAATACACTGCTGAGCTGTTAGTCATACACAGCTGCTCATCATCTCTGTAATATACTGCTGAGCTGTTAGTCATACACAGCTGCTCACCATCTCTGTAATATACTGCTGAGCTGTTAGTCATACACAGCTGCTCATCATCTCTGTAATATACTGCTGAGCTGTTAGTCATACACAGCTGCTCATCATCTCTGTAATACACTGCTGAGCTGTTAGTCATACACAGCTGCTCACCGTCTCTGTAATACACTGCTGAGCTGTTAGTCATACACAGCTGCTCACCATCTCTGTAATATACTGCTGAGCTGTTAGTCATACACAGCTGCTCATCATCTCTGTAATATACTGCTGAGCTGTTAGTCATACACAGCTGCTCACCATCTCTGTAATACACTGCTGAGCTGTTAGTCATACACAGCTGCTCACCATCTCTGTAATATACTGCTGAGCTGTTAGTCATACACAGCTGCTCACCATCTCTGTAATATACTGCTGAGCTGTTAGTCATACACAGCTGCTCACCATCTCTGTAATATACTGCTGAGCTGTTAGTCATACACAGCTGCTCATCATCTCTGTAATATACTGCTGAGCTGTTAGTCATACACAGCTGCTCATCATCTCTGTAATACACTGCTGAGCTGTTAGTCATACACAGCTGCTCACCGTCTCTGTAATACACTGCTGAGCTGTTAGTCATACACAGCTGCTCATCATCTCTGTAATATACTGCTGAGCTGTTAGTCATACACAGCTGCTCACCGTCTCTGTAATATACTGCTGAGCTGTTAGTCATACACAGCTGCTCATCATCTCTGTAATATACTGCTGAGCTGTTAGTCATACACAGCTGCTCATCGACTCTGTAATACACTGCTGAGCTGTTAGTCATACACAGCTGCTCACCGTCTCTGTAATATACTGCTGAGCTGTTAGTCATACACAGCTGCTCATCATCTCTGTAATATACTGCTGAGCTGTTAGTCATACACAGCTGCTCATCATCTCTGTAATATACTGCTGAGCTGTTAGTCATACACAGCTGCTCATCATCTCTGTAATACACTGCTGAGCTGTTAGTCATACACAGCTGCTCACCGTCTCTGTAATACACTGCTGAGCTGTTAGTCATACACAGCTGCTCACCGTCTCTGTAATACACTGCTGAGCTGTTAGTCATACACAGCTGCTCACCGTCTCTGTAATACACTGCTGAGCTGTTAGTCATACACAGCTGCTCATCATCTCTGTAATATACTGCTGAGCTGTTAGTCATACACAGCTGCTCACCGTCTCTGTAATATACTGCTGAGCTGTTAGTGCATACACAGCTGCTCATCGTCTCTGTAATATACTGCTGAGCTGTTAGTCATACACAGCTGCTCATCGACTCTGTAATACACTGCTGAGCTGTTAGTCATACACAGCTGCTCATCATCTCTGTAATATACTGCTGAGCTGTTAGTCATACACAGCTGCTCATCATCTCTGTAATATACTGCTGAGCTGTTAGTCATACACAGCTGCTCATCATCTCTGTAATATACTGCTGAGCTGTTAGTCATACACAGCTGCTCATCGTCTCTGTAATATACTGCTGAGCTGTTAGTCATACACAGCTGCTCATCATCTCTGTAATATATTGCTGAGCTGTTAGTCATACACAACTGCTCATCATCTCTGTAATACACTGCTGAGCTGTTAGTCATACACAGCTGCTCACCGTCTCTGTAATACACTGCTGAGCTGTTAGTCATACACAGCTGCTCACCATCTTTGTAATATACTGCTGAGCTGTTAGTCATACACAGCTGCTCATCATCTCTGTAATATACTGCTGAGCTGTTAGTCATACACAGCTGCTCACCGTCTCTGTAATACACTGCTGAGCTGTTAGTCATACACAGCTGCTCACCGTCTCTGTAATATACTCCTGAGCTGTTAGTCATACACAGCTGCTCATCATCTCTGTAATATACTGCTGAGCTGTTAGTCATACACAGCTGCTCACCGTCTCTGTAATATACTGCTGAGCTGTTAGTCATACACAGCTGCTCATCATCTCTGTAATATACTGCTGAGCTGTTAGTCATACACAGCTGCTCATCATCTCTGTAATATACTGCTGAGCTGTTAGTCATACACAGCTGCTCATCATCTCTGTAATACACTGCTGAGCTGTTAGTCATACACAGCTGCTCATCATCTCTGTAATATACTGCTGAGCTGTTAGTCATACACAGCTGCTCACCATCTCTGTAATATACTGCTGAGCTGTTAGTCATACACAGCTGCTCACCATCTCTGTAATATACTGCTGAGCTGTTAGTCATACACAGCTGCTCATCATCTCTGTAATACACTGCTGAGCTGTTAGTCATACACAGCTGCTCACCATCTCTGTAATATACTGCTGAGCTGTTAGTCATACACAGCTGCTCATCATCTCTGTAATATACTGCTGAGCTGTTAGTCATACACAGCTGCTCATCATCTCTGTAATATACTGCTGAGCTGTTAGTCATACACAGCTGCTCATCATCTCTGTAATATACTGCTGAGCTGTTAGTCATACACAGCTGCTCATCATCTCTGTAATATACTGCTGAGCTGTTAGTCATACACAGCTGCTCACCATCTCTGTAATATACTGCTGAGCTGTTAGTCATACACAGCTGCTCATCATCTCTGTAATATACTGCTGAGCTGTTAGTCATACACAGCTGCTCATCATCTCTGTAATATACTGCTGAGCTGTTAGTCATACACAGCTGCTCACCGTCTCTGTAATATACTGCTGAGCTGTTAGTCATACACAGCTGCTCATCATCTCTGTAATATACTGCTGAGCTGTTAGTCATACACAGCTGCTCATCGACTCTGTAATACACTGCTGAGCTGTTAGTGCATACACAGCTGCTCATCATCTCTGTAATATACTGCTGAGCTGTTAGTCATACACAGCTGCTCATCATCTCTGTAATATACTGCTGAGCTGTTAGTCATACACAGCTGCTCATCATCTCTGTAATATACTGCTGAGCTGTTAGTCATACACAGCTGCTCATCGTCTCTGTAATATACTGCTGAGCTGTTAGTCATACACAGCTGCTCATCGTCTCTGTAATACACTGCTGAGCTGTTAGTCATACACAGCTGCTCACTGTCTCTGTAATATACTGCTGAGCTGTTAGTCATACACAGCTGCTCATCGTCTCTGTAATATACTGCTGAGCTGTTAGTCATACACAGCTGCTCATCATCTCTGTAATACACTGCTGAGCTGTTAGTCATACACAGCTGCTCATCATCTCTGTAATACACTGCTGAGCTGTTAGTCATACACAGCTGCTCACTGTCTCTGAGTGTGGTATGACTCAGAAGTGTGGTATGAAGTTGGTAGGCAGCGCTGTATTTCAGTAGCGGGGAGTCAGATCAAACCCATAAAACACATGAAAACCACCGGGCCCCAACACTAACACATATCCTCAGCATTCTTTCCACCATTTCTCCACCCTGGTTTGTATTCTACAGCGCCTAATGAAACAGAGAGGGCAGAGTCTTTGGAAGGGAAAGCTTAATTGGTAGGTGTTGAAATAGATCTGTTTGAAGGGCACGGGAGGCAAGCTGGCTTGTGAGGAAGGTGGCACGAGACCCAGATTGGTGAAGGAAGCCATAGAAAAGTGGCAACGTTATAAAATGCAGAGGTGTTTATGTAATGCAATATAGAAACAGTAGGCCTCTAGCAATATTATAAGCATGAATTATTCATTTTAAGTATTATATACGTCTTTTAAACCACAATTGCTTATAATATATAATAACCACAATAGCTGGAATTCACTCTAGACTTTGGTGACAGTATATACAGTACAGAATAATGAATGCAATCAAATCACCTAAACAGTTATATTACATTGATTATTGCATCACAGAAATACATAGACAAGACTTGATAGATCAATATATATTGATAGCGGGATCAATCAGATATAGGCATTTGAACAGATTATCAGATAGACAGAACAGATTAACAAAGCTATTGACAATAAAGAAATCTAATAGATCAAAACAACAGTTAACAGTGGAGCTCTGCTGGGGATGGACTGTGTAAGAGCATGTCTGTAAACAGTTCATTAACAAAAAAGATTCCTTGTTGGGTGCTCACGGGAGCATCGCTGTCTTTTCATGTAACTGTTAAGTGATCTATCATGTGCTGAGCTGTTCCAGTGCTGCAATGTGTACTATATACAGCAGGAGTCCTGGCTGGTGCGGATTGATGAGGCTAAAGGTCTCTTTCTCTGCAGAGGCTGCAAACACTTAGGGCTGCAGAGTCGCTGTGACCGGCAATAAATCTTCCCCTAATTATAATTTAAAATAGTAGGCAATTATAGGAGCCTGGGAGTTTTAATCTGTGTGCTTTGCCTTGGCTAACATTGAATTTAGCCCGCTGGAAATCAGCCCTCAATATATAACATTTTATAACTGTCCCTTGCTCTTACATTCTCCTCTGATTTGTTGCCCAGTTTACAGAATTATTATTACCCGATTATTCTCCATTCTGTTTTTGTTTTAGATTTTTTTATTCTATGGTAAGGAACAGTGCTAAAGATAGATCCTTTCTTTTTGCTAGCCCATTGAATTTTACATTATCAAGGGTTGTCATGTCATTCATTTAGTAGGGACCTACCAACCTACTGGTGTGTGCAATAGGACACTACCACCAGTTTGTATGCATGACGACTACTCAACACATATACTTTTGATTACAGAAAGTCAAGTCTTACAACCTCTAAACGATTGTTATTCACTTCTGTTTTACTTTGATTCTTAACTCTGCTTGAAGCATCAAAGTAAAAAAGAGCATCTTTCAAAGATAGAATTTTCATAGGGGTTGTAATCATCAAATCTGAACTGTTGATTACAGCCTGCTAGTAGGTAATGATGTATTTACAGGCCTGTGGGAATGGGGTGTTTATTTGTGATAATACTCTGTGAAGGGGCTGACCAATCAGATAAGGTATAGCCTCGGTAGGTACACGTTCCTTTCTTATGTTTTTTTGTGTTCTTGTTTATCTGTGATAATGCTCTGTGAAGGGGCTGACACCAATCAGATCAGGTATAGCCTGGGTAGGTACACGTTATATATATACGTATATGTATATATATACACACATATACATATAATATATATATATATATAGACCCTATACATAAATATATATGATAGATATTATATAATATAATATATAAACGTATATCCCTGTTTTCAAGTCCCTGTGTTTGGATTTTTGGTCCAGTAGCTGCCGTCCGTGGTGCTGAAGACACTGATTCAATGTTGTAGGGTTTCTTGCATGCAGTCCTTGGCTTTAATAATCTAGATGTGGTATTATGAAAGAGGAAAGGTTGTTTGGTAATATTCTGACTGGTTAGAGTTCATGATAACTTTATATTTATGCTATGGACTTTTCGTTTTTGTTTTTTGTAGCATGAAAATGAGTGACTTGGTAGGGAAATATTTTTTTCTAAGCTAGAACTCAAACTGTGCTGTACTTTATCTAGCTGAGGCTCAACTGGGAGGGTAAGTTGAAAAATAACCAAACTGTTGTGTTGCTGTGTTGTGTTAATTAATATGATTTTTTTTTTTTTTTTTTTTTCACATTTCTGTTAAGGTTTACCAAGAAATAATAATAATAATAATAATAATAATAATAATAATAATAATAATAATAATAATAATAATAATAATAATAATGTCCCATGCTCTTGAAACAACAACAGCTCACATGCCATATCTTTACAGCATCTTTTCACATTTTCAGAATGGACTCAGAATTAAAATAGAACAAAAACAGAGACTCTAATGGACTGCTAATTAGCTCAGTAATACCAGTAAGTGTGTTTAATTGGGGTGGCAATTTTAAGTGGACTCAGTAGTGTGTAACTAATGAGCTAAATTGCAGTAATTGGAATGAGTGCGGAAGATCCTTTTGTTTCTTGTTTTTTCTCATTAGGCTGCCAGATAATATGCTTCACCCGAAATGAAGGACAAGACGTTGAACTCCTGTGTTGCAGGGATCCAGTCAAAGAGCAGTCATACAGTACATCTGTTAGCTAATAAATGAACTACCAAGTAAACATGGTTATATAAGTACTTATCTAATTCTAGTATAAAGAGTAAACTTTTTAAAAATACCACTTTGTGTTTGTTTATGTGATGTTTTGCCCCTTTTTCGATTTAATGTTAGCTAACATAAGAGGGGGTTCTGAGTAGATACTAAGTTGTTCTCTATCCATTCTTCAGAACAGATTTGCAGTACATTTTTAAGGCACTAACTTGATTTCCTCATTCCATTCTTACATGCAACTATGCAACTCTGTTGTCTCCATCCTCTCTATACTATAATGATTCCTCCAGGTAAATGAACTGACCAGGGCTATAGAGACAGTGGAAATCCAAAAGGGGACAGGGGCTTATAATACCAAACACACACAGCAAATCTACAGCCAGCAAAGGCAGGCTTACAGGGTTTTTGTACCACCTTTGTATTTTCAAGATTAAAGGATGTAATAACCTGCTAGATACAGCGGCAGTGCTTCCTCTCTGGGACAGGCAGCAGTTCAGACATACTGAGAATCTTCTCAGGGTAAGGTGGTGTTCTCCTGCTAGTACAGTAATCTCTATTTTTTTTTTTTTATTTACCCTGCTCTTATTCAGTCTCGGTTTAGGATTTCTTGGAGGGCTGTGAAAAGCCATTCTGTTGAAGTAATGGTTTGTCTCAGAAAGAAAGCAACTGTGTGAGGAAATTGCCATTCAACTTGTGAGTGTTTTTCTATAGCCCAGGGCATTTGGCATCTGATCTGTGACTCTTGCCCTTTGATTTTGGGCCATTGCTTCTACTGTCCTAATGTAAATATTGCTTACAACACTGGAATAGATGCATGGGTGGTTATAGTTGAGGCCAATATGACGGTAGCCACATATTTTATTATACTGAATATTCTGAATTTAAATCATATCACAATAACAAATCCATTCATATATCCAACATATACACCTCTCAGAACAGGGTTATATTTTAAATATGATACCACAATTCTTGAATTATAGCTGCTTTTTAGTGTAGGACATGACTGAACTGCATTGAACTGAGATGACTGGAAATAATAACAGTACCAAATATAATTCATCTATAGGATAATTGCATAGTGATGCATGATGCACAGTAGTTGTGGTTCAGGTGAATAATTACATAGTTTGGCACATTCAAGTGCTATATTACTATATGCAGCTTTGTATAACATAAACGACTGGCTTTGCAGGTCATAGTAAGTGCTAAGAGTCATGCTGCGCTGCTTCTGTGAAACCAGCCAATGTTATTCTGAATAAGTATATTAAATGTAATTTACGTAGGTGGTTATAACTCAGTGTTATAAATAATTATAATGAGGAAATCAAATAAAAAACATGTAATTTTTAGTGATCAGACAGTGCTTTCCTTTGTACATTTTTTGTCACTCACAGAAATAAAAGTTGTTTTTTTTCCTAATCGCATGCAGTGTTGGAGATAGATGCACTGCACAGTAAATCCAGTACAGTACTTTACAAGCATGTTGCCTATTTGATAGGTTTTTATCATAGTAAGCAATAGAAAGTGATCCACTAATAACATGTGTGTGGCAGTGGAGACTAACACAGTCAGCAGCACACTAAGATCTCCTTTTTAATGACATTGGGATTGCTATACTTGAAAGGAATAACAAAAGCTCTTTCGCCACAGGAAGAAAATATGGGAGTTTCATCATATTTCTGCCAGGATGTCTGAGCAAGAAAAAAATCTGATTGACAGACTTATCATCAGACCTATTATTGCTAAAAAAGCTTTTGGAGCATGACTTCTCTGATACAGCGTGCGTTGAGAGTAAGCGTGACAATGCAATTCCACACTCTCAGGTCTGTAAGCTGTGTTACAGTACAAATATTGACAAACATTTATGCTTGTTCTCTTTTTTAACAATAACTTCTGCTATAAATTGATGAAACTTGAGCTCTAAACAAGAATCAGTGGTCTCTATTCATGAATCTTTAACTTCTATTAAGATGTATGTGTTACTGCATACAATACTCATAAAACTGTTCTAAACTGTTTCAGAAAAAAAAATAGATTTTGAAAAACTTTCTTTAAATAACTCCTGAGTCTCTTGTGTAACTATTCTGAAGCATTTATGGGTTTCACACAGTGTTTGAATTTGTAATAAAAATTCTTTGGTATCAGGTTTGCCCTTTGTTGCTGGCTGTTGATCTCATAATTAGGAAAAATTTGGCAACAAAAAAAAAACTAATTGCTTATTCATTAATTAATTTATTTATTCATGAATTCATTTATTTATTAATTTATTTCAGTATGACAGTATTGTGGAAACTTGATAAAGCGGGTGGGCCTATTTTGAAGAGTTTTGTTTTGTTCCTGTGTTTTGTAACTAGTAAAAGTGTGTGAGAAGCTCTTGAACTGCATTTCCCATGTTTGGGTTTACTTACTCAAGAGCACAGACCAGCCTTGCCCTGGATGCTCCACCACAGCCTCATAATGACCTCTTTTAAGAAGTGATGAGATTCATATCTAATTAAAGCTCTTTCGGGTAGATCGCTGAAGCACACTCCAGTAAATTAAATCCCTGTAAACTAATAAACAGAACTCTTCGCACTCCACTGGCAGTGGTGCTTTTTGATTTTGTTTTGTTTTATTTTGGCATTTTCCATCAAAGCATTCTGTTAATTGAACAATGCTCTAGGCTTGGTGGGAGTGAAATTATTTTTTTCTTATTTAGTTAATTTACTGAGAAAACGCAACGAGCATGCTGCATTCTCAAACTAATGAATCTGTTCAGCGTACTTAATCCAGTTTAAATGTTGCTGTTGTGGAGGACATCAATCTGTGTGTTCAACCAGCCTCCTGTCGTGGAAATTTTCAGGTCCGCAACTTTAAAGAGCCAACTGCACCAGGTGTTCAGAGATATAAAGCTTTATTAGTTTGCGCAAACGAGAAGAGCTCAACACATCAGTGTTAGGAAGCCCAAGCAGTGTTCTGCCATAGAGAGTTAGCATACAGTTATTATACCTTAGCAGAGAGACAGGGTAATTTCCCTTTCAACCAATAAGCTGGAGCCAGCTCAGTTGGGGCAACAACAACAGGGGGGACAGGTACTTATGAGGTAACACAATAAAGATCAACAGATAAGCTGGAGCCAGGTCAGTCGGGGTAATTAGCAGACAAGCTGGAGCCAGCTCAGTTGTCACACCATCCACCGTTTGGTTTTCAGTGACATGTACTTGCAGTTTAATACATTTCATAAACTCAAATTGCTTTAAAGGACATAACGGTAAATAACGGTAGTACAGAATAGCGACAAACAGGTACAGGAATGGTTCTGTGCAATCCCTTACAATCCACCTCACTTTTGTTTTAAAAAATACAGTAAACTAATATGAGTGAGTGATTTGCCCTGTTTCTGTGATTGGATTACTATCAATAACAATCATTCAAGATTGTGAAGTGAAGCATAACAGAGGGAAGCACACTAATGGGGTTAGGGAAGAACAAGTTGAAACACAGAGATCTGATTCATTATCTCATAACAGAGGAAAGCACACTAACAGGGTGAGGGAAGAACAATTTGAAACATGGAGTTCTGATTCATTATCTCATCACCACTCCAACCTTCACTTCAAACTAAAACAAACTGCTCATGAAACATACAAACACGTTAGTGTAAAAATAGTAGCGTTTCCATGATTGTTCAAAAATCATGCAAAGCCTGAGTAATCGAAAATCCTACCTACTGTCTGGTGATATTCCTTATTTCATATGATCACTAGAGGATCCAGAGTTCCCTAAGAAATGGAATGCTCCTGACCCCTTAGTTTCGGGAGACGTGAAGGCATGGCCTCCTCTCCGGCTCTGTTGGTGAGCCGCTAATAGATTGTATCCCTGTTGAAATGGATGACCGCGCTGGCTGCTTTCCACAGTTTAACATAAGCAGCTGCTTCCAGCCCTGGAGAGGCTATAAATCTGCCTCTAGTGACGGCAGCGGCTATGCCTCCGCAGCTCATGATTGACTAGCAGCTGCTCGCAGACTCCCGGTGGCAAACGGAGAGGGTCTTCGGAAGCATGCACATCATTGTCTCCCCCTGAGACCAGTCCCCTATCTGTGGCTACGCATTTTCCAAGCTGATCATTATTTGAATATTGAATGCATTGATTTATCTATTTGTTAAATAATAGTCTTTGCAAGTTTTTTACTATCTACTTTGCTACTTCCATCTGTACAGAACTACTCTGAAGCATCACCTATGTGCTTATGGCTGGGGCATCTTTGTGTCAAAGTGGTTTGCAGTGCGCAGGTGCAGTGATGATGCAGTGCAATAGAATAAAGACCCAAAACATTTAAATGGTGAAAAGAAGCTTTATTTTGGCTTAAATATTATGACTGGCTGTACACAGCAATCTGTAAAACCCAGTCAAAACCCACAGGGTTCAGTCCCTAAATAATACTTTATAATTATAACTTGCACTTTAAACACATACGCAATCACAATTCCAAAGTGAGTGCTCCTAGTGCAAGTGGTGAATTATACAACAATGGTGAAACAGTAGTGCAGTGTGCTATGCGCCTCTCAGTTTGCATTTCTTTGCTTGTCCTCACTTGTTAGCGCATCATTACGGGTTTAAATAAATTTCAAGCTTTTAGTTGAGTGGACTTGAAGCTGCCAGAAAAGTATTTCCTGTACATCAACGGCACTTGTCAGGAGCCATTGTGTCAGCCCTGGAGCTGACGTTATCTCAGTAGAAAGATTCCTGGTTTCGTTTGTCTGTGGGACCAGCCTGCAAGTGCACGGTGAATTCTGCAGCCTGTTTGTGGAGGTGTTTTTTCTTCCCCTTGTTCTTCATTCTGCCTGGGCTTCCCATAGTATCTGCTATTCCATTCTCATTCCAAACACAAAGGCAGCCAGACAAGTACTGAGGACCCAAGGTCAGCTCATGTCTCTGCAGCTCAGCTTGAAGCTCTGAGGACCCAAGGTCAGCTCATGTCTCTGCAGCTCAGCTTGAAGCTCTGAGGACCTACGGTCAGCTCATGTCTCTGCAGCTCAGCCTGAAGCTCTGAGGACCCAAGGTCAGCTCATGTCTCTGCAGCTCAGCTTGAAGCTCTGAGGACCTAAGGTCAGCTCATGTCTCTGCAGCTCAGCTTGAAGCTCTGAGGACCCAAGGTCAGCTCATGTCTCTGCAGCTCAGCTTGAAGCTCTGAGGACCCAAGGTCAGCTCATGTCTCTGCAGCTCAGCTTGAAGCTCTGAGGACCCAAGGTCAGCTCATGTCTCTGCAGCTCAGCTTGAAGCTCTGAGGACCCAAGGTCAGCTCATGTCTCTGCAGCTCAGCTTGAAGCTCTGAGGACCCAAGGTCAGCTCATGTCTCTGCAGCTCAGCTTGAAGCTCTGAGGACCCAAGGTCAGCTCATGTCTCTGCAGCTCAGCTTGAAGCTCTGAGGACCCAAGGTCAGCTCATGTCTCTGCAGCTCAGCTTGAAGCTCTGAGGACCCAAGGTCAGCATATGTCTCTGCAGCTCAGCTTGAAGCTCTGAGGACCCAAGGTCAGCTCATGTCTCTGCAGCTCAGCTTGAAGCTCTGAGGACCCAAGGTCAGCTCATGTCTCTGCAGCTCAGCTTGAAGCTCTGAGGACCCAAGGTCAGCTCATGTCTCTGCAGCTCAGCTTGAAGCTCTGAGGACCCACGGTCAGCTCATGTCTCTGCAGCTCAGCTTTATGCACAGCTTGCCATTTCTCTCTGTTTTCTTCTTTTTTTTGTATTACTTTCCACTTTGGGAGGTTTTGGTTATCTAACTGGATAAGAGCTATAGTGCCAGTCTGCCCAATGCCATGCAGATATCCAGGGTTTACCTTGCATGCATTCCCACATCTCCTTTTTACCCATTTTAAACCATTGTGAATTATTTTTAAAAATGTACTTGGCAGCACAAAGCAAGGTTTGCTCAGATGTAGACTAACAAAACATTCAGAGCAGCAAGTACCCAGTATATCTGCAAATAGTAGTGGAGGAGCAAGGGAATGGGCAGCAGTGTCGCAGTCCTAAATCTGAAGATACCCACTAAAATATAGATTTTCTTCAACACATATAATACGTAATGCATTTATCAAATTTTGACAAGTATTTCCACAAAGTGTCTTTCTCCATCTTGTCAGAATGCTTTACTTTACATGTCTGGTAAAGTGGCGGATCGATGATGTCTGCGCTGCCTGCAGAAAGCTCTATACAGTGCAGTGTGTGGTATGGTGGTAAGTTTAATTGCTCTATACAGTGCAGTGTGTGGTATGGTGGTAAGTTTAATTGCTCTATACAGTGCAGTGTGTGGTATGGTGGTAAGTTTAATTGCTCTATACAGTGCAGTGTGTGGTATGGTGGTAAGTTTAATTGCTCTATACAGTACAGTGTGTGGTATGGTGGTAAATTTAATTGCTCTATACAGTGCAGTGTGTGGTATGGTGGTAAGTTTAATTGCTCTATACAGTGCAGTGTGTGGTATGGTGGTAAGTTTAATTGCTCTATACAGTGCAGTGTGTGGTATGGTGGTAAGTTTAATTGCTCTATACAGTGCAGTGTGTGGTATGGTGGTAAGTTTAATTGCTCTATACAGTGCAGTGTGTGGTATGGTGGTAAGTTTAATTGCTCTATACAGTACAGTGTGTGGTATGGTGGTAAGTTTAATTGCTCTAGTCTATACAGTACAGTGTGTGGTATGGTGGTAAGTTTAATTGCTCTAATCTATACAGTACAGTGTGTGGTATGGTGGTAAGTTTAATTGCTCTATACAGTACAGTGTGTGGTATGGTGGTAAGTTTAATTGCTCTATACAGTGCAGTGTGTGGTATGGTGGTAAGTTTAATTGCTCTATACAGTACAGTGTGTGGTATGGTGGTAAGTTTAATTGCTCTATACAGTGCAGTGTGTGGTATGGTGGTAAGTTTAATTGCTCTATACAGTACAGTGTGTGGTATGGTGGTAAGTTTAATTGCTCTATACAGTGCAGTGTGTGGTATGGTGGTAAGTTTAATTGCTCTAGTCTATACAGTGCAGTGTGTGGTATGGTGGTAAGTTTAATTGCTCTATACAGTGCAGTGTGTGGTATGGTGGTAAGTTTAATTGCTCTATACAGTGCAGTGTGTGGTATGGTGGTAAGTTTAATTGCTCTAGTCTATACAGTGCAGTGTGTGGTATGGTGGTAAGTTTAATTGCTCTATACAGTGCAGTGTGTGGTATGGTGGTAAGTTTAATTGCTCTATACAGTGCAGTGTGTGGTATGGTGGTAAGTTTAATTGCTCTAGTCTATACAGTGCAGTGTGTGGTATGGTGGTAAGTTTAATTGCTCTATACAGTGCAGTGTGTGGTATGGTGGTAAGTTTAATTGCTCTATACAGTACAGTGTGTGGTATGGTGGTAAGTTTAATTGCTCTAGTCTATACAGTACAGTGTGTGGTATGGTGGTAAGTTTAATTGCTCTATACAGTGCAGTGTGTGGTATGGTGGTAAGTTTAATTGCTCTATACAGTGCAGTGTGTGGTATGGTGGTAAGTTTAATTGCTCTATACAGTGCAGTGTGTGGTATGGTGGTAAGTTTAATTGCTCTATACAGTGCAGTGTGTGGTATGGTGGTAAGTTTAATTGCTCTATACAGTGCAGTGTGTGGTATGGTGGTAAGTTTAATTGCTCTATACAGTGCAGTGTGTGGTATGGTGGTAAGTTTAATTGCTCTATACAGTGCAGTGTGTGGTATGGTGGTAAGTTTAATTGCTCTATACAGTGCAGTGTGTGGTATGGTGGTAAGTTTAATTGCTCTATACAGTGCAGTGTGTGGTATGGTGGTAAGTTTAATTGCTCTATACAGTGCAGTGTGTGGTATGGTGGTAAGTTTAATTGCTCTATACAGTACAGTGTGTGGTATGGTGGTAAGTTTAATTGCTCTATACAGTGCAGTGTGTGGTATGGTGGTAAGTTTAATTGCTCTAGTCTATACAGTGCAGTGTGTGGTATGGTGGTAAGTTTAATTGCTCTATACAGTACAGTGTGTGGTATGGTGGTAAGTTTAATTGCTCTATACAGTGCAGTGTGTGGTATGGTGGTAAGTTTAATTGCTCTATGCAGTGCAGTGTGTGGTATGGTGATAAGTTTAATTGCTCTAGTCTATACAGTGCAGTGTGTGGTATGGTGGTAAGTTTAATTGCTCTAGTCTATACAGTACAGTGTGTGGTATGGTGGTAAGTTTAATTGCTCTCTATACAGTGCAGTGTGGTATGGTGGTAAGTTTAATTGCTCTAATCTATACAGTACAGTGTGTGGTATGGTGGTAAGTTTAATTGCTCTATACAGTACAGTGTGTGGTATGGTGGTAAGTTTAATTGCTCTAATCTATACAGTACAGTGTGTGGTATGGTGGTAAGTTTAATTGCTCTATACAGTGCAGTGTGTGGTATGGTGGTAAGTTTAATTGCTCTATACAGTGCAGTGTGTGGTATGGTGGTAAGTTTAATTGCTCTAGTCTATACAGTACAGTGTGTGGTATGGTGGTAAGTTTAATTGCTCTAGTCTATACAGTGCAGTGTGGTATGGTGGTAAGTTTAATTGCTCTAATCTATACAGTGCAGTATGTGGTATGGTGGTAAGTTTAATTGCTCTGTACAGTACAGTGTGTGGTATGGTGGTAAGTTTAATTGCTCTAGTCTATACAGTGCAGTGTGGTATGGTGGTAAGTTTAATTGCTCTGATCTATACAGTACAGTGTGTGGTATGGTGGTAAGTTTAATTGCTCTATACTGTACAGTATGTGGTATGGTGGTAAGTTTAATTGCTCTAGTCTATTCAGTACAGTGTGTGATATGTTGGTAAGTTGAATTGCTCTATACTGTACAGTATGTGGTATAGTGGTAACTTTAATTGCTCTATACAGTGCAGTGTGTGGTATGGTGGTAAGTTTAATTGCTCTATACAGTGCAGTGTGTGGTATGGTGGTAAGTTTAATTGCTCTATACAGTACAGTGTGTGGTATGGTGGTAAGTTTAATTGCTCTAGTCTATACCTTACAGTGTGTGGTATGGTGGTAAGTATAGCTAGTCTTGTGCTGCACAGTGGTTCATGGTCAGAGTCGGAGGTCAATTCCTGTTTTTCAATTCCAATTCCTTTTTAAAATCATTTCCCAATTCCAACTCCCATTCCCTTTTAATCATCATTCATGCAATGAGCAGTATTCTGTTAAAAAAAATCTTCTCACAGTGGCAACAAGTTACCTAAACTAAAGTTACTGTTAGTCAGTTAAATTGGTTTCAAATGAAAGCAGTTGAACAATCCCAACATTCATGTTTCTAAAATATCAATCCCAATTCCTTCAAAGGAATTAAGATAAACATGGAATGAACTACTTTGTTACACTATAAAGATGAGACCAGACCATGTTTCACCATTTATTTGTTGGAAATAACAAACATTACATTCTACATTGAATGCTACTGTTTATTATTATTATTATTATTATTATTATTATTATTATTATTATTATTATTATTATTATTATTATTATTATTATTTCTTAGCAGACACCCTTACCCAGGCTGACTTACAGTTGTATACAGAAAATACATATCAAGAATTGCAGTACAATTAAGAGCAAGATTTAAAATACAATGACTTCAGTCCTAATAAGAGCAAATACAAAATACAGTATGATTTGATATCGGGGCAGTTCAAGAGCAGGTAACAGTGTTGATAATTACATCAGGGTCAGAGTTAGATATGAGTACATGTGGCATACAAAATACTACAGATTGGGTTCAGTGCAGGATTAAATACAGTAAAACAGGGAGCAGATCAGTGCAAGTTAAAGTGCATTAAAGGCAGAGTGCTGTATCATCCAGAAGGGAAGAGTTGAGTTTACAGGTGTTGTCTGAAGAGGTGTGTCTTGAGGAGGCACCAGAAGGTGGTCAGGGACTGGGCAGTCCTGAGATCCGTAGGAAGGTCGTTCCACCACTGAGGGGCGAGGGTAGAGAAGGAGCGGGCTCTGGAGGCAGGGGAGCGTAGATGAGGTACAGCCAGTCTTCTAGCGCAGGTGGAGCGGAGAGATATGGTAGGGGTGTAGGGAGAGATGATTTTCTGGAGGTAGCAGGGTGCAGTCTGGTTAAGGCATTGGTAGGTGAGTATAAGGGTCTTGAACTGGATGCGAGCGGTGATCGGGAGACAGTGAGCGGAGCAGTGGAGTAGCATGGGAGAAGCAAGGCAGAGAGAACACTAGGCAAGCAGCAGAGTTCTGGATGAGCTGGAACAGACAGGTGGTGAACACAGGGAGGCCAGCCAGGTGGGAGTTGCAGTAGTCTAGGCGGGAGAGTACCAGGGCCTGAATGAGGAGATGCGTGGAGTAGTTGGTGAGGAAGGGTCGGATTATTCCTATGTTGCTCAGGAAGAAACGGCAGGTTCATGCTAGAGTGGAGACGTGCTGGGAGTAGGAGAGGCAGGTGTCCAGTGTTACTCCAAGGTTGTTGGCTGAGGAGGACGAGGGAGAGAGCATGGTAGATTCCAGAGGACTGGAGATAGAGAGATCAGAGGAGGGGGAAGATGCAGAGGGGAAGAAAAGGAGGTCAGATTTAGAGAGGTTGAGTTTTAGGTGGTGCAAGTGCATCCAGGAGGAGACAGCAGACAGACAGATAGATATGGAAGGGTGTGGTGTGGTCAGAGGGGGGGAAGAAGAGGAAGATCTGAGCATAGAAATGGTATGAGAACCCATAGGATGCAATGAGGAGGTCCTGGGAGCGGATGAAGAGAGAGAGAACAGGAGAGGACCCAAGACTGATCCTTGGGGGACTCCTGTTGAGAGAGTGTGGTGTAGAGGTCAAGCCGTGCCAGGTTACCTGGTAGGTAGAGTCAGAAAGTTAGGAGGAGAACCATGCCAGAGCAGTGCCAGAGATTCCCAGGACAGTAAGAGAGGACAGGAGACTAGAGTGATCGACAGTAGAGGATAGGAGAATAGAGTGATCGACAATATGCACCACTGTTATTAGCAGAGATATAGGCAATAGATTAGATTACCTCTGCTGGAAAGACCGATGTTCCACTATGATCCTGGAGATATTAAAGGCTTCACTGTCTGTGTGCCTCTATGCCTGGTATTTATACTCTAGTAGCTCAGAGACTGTGTGATTACAGTTTGTTTCTGTTATCTTACTAATTATAATAGAAATTAGTTATTCAGCTACTATGGTTAATTGTTTACCATATTTCCTCCTTGCCATACTTTCTTACACATACTTTATCGCTTCAATCATTCTAAACATAAGTTACCTTAGCAACTGTACTTATGCCAAAGTCACCTCTAGGAAACTGATTTAACATTACCCATTCTCTTTCATATAATTACCACTATATCCCACTTACCTGCTTTCTCACAGGGAAGGCTCCTCAAGCCTTGGCTTAGCTGACACCATGCTTAGCGCCCTATATTCCCGTTTCAAAGAGAGAGAGAAAGGCAGTACATCAATATTCATCTACCCTGCTGTGAAAACTCCCTCATAATCCTGTTCCTTAAAATTGCCTGTAATAATTTAGGCAACTCACAAGCACAGCTTATTGTAAAATATACATTTGCAAAAAAAAAAAAACACTTATGAAATTGTCCCAATTTAATTTAATGGGAGTAAAAGTGTAATTATTATTTTTTAGAGGTTTTTGTCCTTGTAAAAGGGATGAGAACATTACAAAGCCGTGCTTAATGGCACAGAGACCTGATTTAGGTGTTTTGTGCTGTAACGCAGTATTGTGCCCCATACAGAATATAACTGACTGGAAATATTTCATAATTGGGGTTGTTTGTTACAGTTTTTGATGACTGCCCAATGCTTCACAAAAAGACTGTTCATTGCAGTGCTCTCTAATGAACTCCACAGCAGAGGGTATTTAGGGTTAGAGTTAGCTGGAGACAGCTATATGGGAAAGATGGAAACACATTGCTGTTGCAGAAGAACCACACAGTGCCTCAATGCCTGGAACACATTGATAAGGGAATGGACCCCAGGAAGCAGAAGCAGCAAATCTGAATGCTTGCTCTCTGGAATCAAGCCAGCACAATGTTCATCTACAAAAAAGAGGTGAGATTGCATGTGAACAGAGCAGTGATTAATCTACTGAGCAAGTATCATTTACACAATGTATGTGATAGCTTTGTAACAAGGACTCTAAACATATGATCTACTGCAGTGTTTCACAAACCTGGTCCTTGGGGTCAATGTGTCTGCAAGTTTTCATTCCAACTGAGCTCTCAGTTACTTAACTACACCCTTAATTGAACTGATAATGTTAAACAGTTGCACGGTTCAAGTTACTTATAAAATGTTATAAGTAACTTGAACAGGGACAAGCTTCATCAGCCACACCTCCCTGTGCTACATGTCCCACAGACTTTAATTAACATTTCAAAGAAAAATCTAACTTGATTAGCGATGTAGTGAGAGCTTTAACATACTCTTAACCGCAATCTATAACGCAATTACAGTCATCATTTAGTGGTATCTGTCTAATGATCCCTGCACACATTGATATGTTAATTATCCCACTTTATAAAGCAATTGAGGTACTCCATACTATATTAACTGTCCTTACTAGTACCCATATTTAACATCAGTTATGGAAATAAGACTCCACATTGCAAAGCAGTTTGATCCATTCCTGGTTTTACAATTAGCTTATTCAGACACACTTGAGCTTGTTACTTATAGGGGGTGGCTTATCAAGCTTGTAGTAAGACCTGGAATGCTTGAAGCTGTGCCATGATAAAAGCAATGCATTTGATGGGCTTGTGCTTAAAAAGAGAAACCCACAGGTTCTTATTTCCCTCCCCCCCAGACCTTATGATGTTTACAATCATTCTCTAGCTCTGGTATCTGTTGCTCCAATACTGTTCTTTGTACTGACCCTCATGATGTTTACAGTCATTCTCTGGCTCTGATATCTGCTGCTCCAATACTGTTCTCTGTACTGACCCTCATGATGTTTACAGTCATTCTCTGGCTCTGATATCTGCTGCTCCAATACTGTTCTCTGTACTGACCCTCGTGATGTTTACAGTCATTCTCTGGCTCTGGTATCTGCTGCTCCAATACTGTTCTCTGTCTGACCCTCATGATGTTTACAGTCATTCTCTGGCTCTGATATCTGCTGCTCCAATACTGTTCTCTGTACTGACCCTCATGATGTTTACAGTCATTCTCTGGCTCTGATATCTGCTGCTCCAATACTGTTGTCTGTCTGACCCTCGTGATGTTTACAGTCATTCTCTGGCTCTGATATCTGCTGCTCCAATACTGTTCTCTGTACTGACCCTCGTGATGTTTAGAGTCATTCTCTGGCTCTGGTATCTGCTGCTCCAATACTGTTCTCTGTACTGACCCTCGTGATGTTTACAGTCATTCACTGGCTCTGGTATCTGCTGCTCCAATACTGTTCTCTGTCTGACCCTCATGATGTTTACAGTCATTCTCTGGCTCTGGTATCTGCTGCTCCAATACTGTTCTCTGTACTGACCCTCATGATGTTTACAGTCATTCTCTGGCTCTGATATCTGCTGCTCCAATACTGTTCTCTGTCTGACCCTCATGATGTTTACAGTCATTCTCTGGCTCTGATATCTGCTGCTCCAATACTGTTCTCTGTACTGACCCTCGTGATGTTTAGAGTCATTCTCTGGCTCTGGTATCTGCTGCTCCAATACTGTTCTCTGTACTGACCCTCATGATGTTTACAGTCATTCTCTGGCTCTGGTATCTGCTGCTCCAATACTGTTCTCTGTACTGACCCTCATGATGTTTACAGTCATTCTCTGGCTCTGATATCTGCTGCTCCAATACTGTTCTCTGTCTGACCCTCGTGATGTTTAGAGTCATTCACTGGCTCTGGTATCTGCTGCTCCAATACTGTTCTCTGTACTGACCCTCATGATGTTTACAGTCATTCTCTGGCTCTGGTATCTGCTGCTCCAATACTGTTCTCTGTACTGACCCTCATGATGTTTACAGTCATTCTCTGGCTCTGGTATCTGTTGCTTCAATACTGTTCTCTGTACTGACCCTCGTGATGTTTACAGTCATTCTCTGGCTCTGATATCTGCTGCTCCAATACTGTTCTCTGTACTGACCCTCATGATGTTTACAGTCATTCTCTGGCTCTGATATCTGCTGCTCCAATACTGTTCTCTGTACTGACCCTCGTGATGTTTAGAGTCATTCTCTGGCTCTGGTATCTGCTGCTCCAATACTGTTCTCTGTCTGACCCTCATGATGTTTACAGTCATTCTCTGGCTCTGGTATCTGCTGCTCCAATACTGTTCTCTGTACTGACCCTCATGATGTTTACAGTCATTCTCTGGCTCTGGTATCTGTTGCTTCAATACTGTTCTCTGTACTGACCCTCGTGATGTTTACAGTCATTCTCTGGCTCTGATATCTGCTGCTCCAATACTGTTCTCTGTACTGACCCTCATGATGTTTACAGTCATTCTATGGCTCTGATATCTGCTGCTCCAATACTGTTCTCTGTACTGACCCTCGTGATGTTTAGAGTCATTCTCTGGCTCTGGTATCTGCTGCTCCAATACTGTTCTCTGTACTGACCCTCGTGATGTTTAGAGTCATTCTCTGGCTCTGGTATCTGCTGCTCCAATACTGTTCTCTGTACTGACCCTCGTGATGTTTAGAGTCATTCTCTGGCTCTGGTATCTGCTGCTCCAATACTGTTCTCTGTACTGACCCTCGTGATGTTTAGAGTCATTCTCTGGCTCTGGTATCTGCTGCTCCAATACTGTTCTCTGTACTGACCCTCATGATGTTTACAGTCATTCTCTGCCTCTGGTATCTGTTGCTCCAATACTGTTGTCTGTACTGAACCTTGTGATGTATACAGTCATGTTTTTTGTATTACAATCCTAGTTGCCTATTCCTTTTGACTGCTTCCTGGTTCCAAGAAAATATGATGATACTGTGACCTTTCAACTCTACTGGCCCCTCCATTGTCACTGAATTGTGATGAGCTGAGTGGTTAAAATAAAGTATTGGAAAAAATGAGAACTACTTAGTAAGACTGTCAACAAAAGTAAGGGAAAGATGAACAAATACATTTAATTGTAGTTAAAGAGGCAGTATCATGTGCATATAAGTTATAACACTACCTGTAAGATGTGTTGGACTGTATTGTGCTGTTTCCTATCTTCCAAGATCACTTGAAATAACATTCACTACTTCTTTGGCATTGTGAACTTCGTCAAGCAACTCAGATCTATCCCAAAGCTTTGTGATATGGTTACATTTTTGGCTAAAAGTCAGTAGATGCACCTATTATTCTCACTCAAGAATTCCTTCAAGCTTACCTTTACAGATAGAAATTGTTCAGGTTGCTAGGATATGGTCTATGGCCAAACACAGCACTTTTTCAATCAGGTCAAGTTGTTTATAGTTGAAAGCGAATGCATGTACTACACTGAAGGTTACAATATGATACTGGATAGTCAAAGCAGTCGCTCTTTTCAATTCTTGCAGGGGCATATAGTGCTTCTGAATCTTTGCATAAATCATCATGCTGTCTCTGACTCTCTGCTTGTCTGTCATGCGACTTATCTGCGTCAAATTTATTGCAGACTGATGCGATACTCATATAAAATTTATTCTAAATAGGATTTCATGACCTGCGTCAAATTCAGCAGCCAAACCCTAATTAACTTTCATTTCAATCGCTACAGTGTGTTCTATTTCTAATCCAGTCATTAGAATTCATAGCAGGACAGAGGAAGTTTATGATCATGGCACAGCACTGCAAGATCTTGCAATTCGACCACATTTGATAACATTGCTGTGGCCACCTCCATAGCTTGTGTTTCAAAATGAATCACTTGTGAAACAGAGTGGATAATTTGCATCTTATTGCATTCTTTTCCATTGACAACATTGGATAATGTGTAGAGCAGTATAAAAGCTTTGAAAAGGTGGAGTTCACAAAAGTACTTAGTATTGAGCATATATATAAAATGCTCATTCCACCATAAAAAAGTATATGATGCATAAAAAAAGACATTCATTGTGCCATTTAATTACTCTATACAAAAAAAGCTGAAACTTGGTACTTGCAGGTGTTGAAGCTCGTTTGGTAATAATGCAATACATGATGAGGCATGTTTGATATGTGTTTTTTTCTTCAAATTTTTATCTATACAGTGAAACATTTTTATTAAGGACAGTCATTTGACCAACTAAATCTGACCTTATAAGAGGCTGTCTTTCCTTCTGAAGTAGCATAGGATGTTTTTGTAAATTATTACCGTAGCATTTTGACAGCTTACAGTTTTTTGTTGAGCTTATTTAGTTTCCCACTGATTAAACTTTACTGAACAATTTAACCATTTGTCTTGATATCATGTAAGTTTTATTTTATTTAAACTGTTCCATCCTTGGTTTCTAGTAGGTTTTGTTTGTTTTGTTAAAAAAAGTGGTTGGTTGTTTACAGCAGGCATGCTGTCTGCGTTATAAAAGACCAATGTCCCACCACAAAGAAAATCATTATGAGACATCTGTCAAAGTCAGCTGAAAACAAGAGTCTGACAGTGAAATCAGAAAACCTGAAGAGAGACGTCAATAGGGCTGGCTTCCATTCTCCTGACAAATGCCACTCAGAGGAAGGGAAATTATTGAAACTGCACTTTTTTTCCTCATTCTCTGGCCCATTGCAGGCTTTTTTATAATAATGACACTTGAGCTCTTCAACAGTCATTCATCAGCATTCAAAACCAATTCCATGAAAATCCAATCAACACTGGACCCAGGTGAGCTGGCTGTGAGCAGAGGAGGCTGCAATTGTGAGGCTGACCAGCCCATCAACCTGCATACAGGAATTTCCATTTACTATAATGTACCTACTGTGTGCAGCATCTTAGTGTACATGGGGAAACTATTAAATGGAGACAAATGCTAATAGCAAAAGAAATACTGTGTGTGTCAACAAAGGTAACAGGTTAAGCATCCATTGCAATTAACATTACGCGTGTGTGTGGGTTGTCATCATGTATTAAATTGTGAAAAGCTGCAGAAATAGATTCTTGTGGGGGGTTTTGTGTAAAGGTATGCTGTGCAAATGATGTCTGTTTGGATGTCTGCAACACATCCTGACGATATCACTCTATGATTAGAAATGTCCATTGTGTCTGTGTGTCTGTGTGTGTGTGTTATAGCACTTGATGAGTTAAAATTGTGGGAATTCGCCAGGGTGACAGAGAAGAATTTACATCTTGTAGTTTAAAATATTAATCTATTTAGTTGTCTGGTATATAATGTATTGTTGCAAGTTAATTAATTACTAAATTAACTTTTAATTGCATATTTTTTTTCCACAATGGGTCTAAAATTAAAACCTACAATAATATGTAAATATAACACTTTCGGTTATGCTGTACTTTACCATCGTTTACCGTTGTTTTTTTAATATGCTTTACCATCCCTTTTTTACAATGACTTTTACTTTGCTTGCTTTCTTTCTTTTCTTCCTCAAGCTTGTGTCTGAAAATCCTCCCTGGATGCACAGTTGAAAATCTCCATGTCAATTTTATTCTTGTCCTTGTTCTTTTCTTGCCATTTCTCTTTAAAATCCTGACTGCAGCTAAGAACAGAACAGAAAAACCATGTCAGGAATACAACTACATCCTGCTAGCCCTGCCCAAGGTAACAATGTCCTGAGGCAGGCTGATCATCATTCATGTGCCTGTAATCAATACCCTTTGTAAAACCCCTAAGGCAGCATTGGCTTCTCCGTCTCCTCACACACAACATATTCTCAACAGTGGGTTTGAGGGGCCTCTTTTTGAAGTGCTTAGTACAAATCTACACAATTTCAGCCATTTCTTGGCACTCACATATGCACAAAACTCTCGCTGGTTTTAAAGAGACCGGCAGGTTCAGCAGAAAGAATCAATAGAGCTAATCAATAGCTTTTCAGAGTATTCCTGGTTATCTAGATCAGCTCAAGGGAAGATTTGTATCACACCAGGGCTGTTTATTAACCCATCAGTGCTGTGATTAAAAGTGTGTGCCTTCAGAGCTGTCAGACTCAGCCCTGGAGCCCTGCCTCCAGTCCTTCAGCTAGCACATTGAAAAAGATAACAAAAGATGTGCAGCAAAGAAGAACAAATCTAATAAATGTTGCTTCCCACCTTGCTATATGAACTGTTTGCATGTTTTTTTTAATTGACATCAGATTGCGACTCAGCGCACATGAATTGCTTTCTCAAATCGCGCACATTATAATTTAACTTCATTATAACACAAATGGATTGGGGACGAGGGAGGATCTGAAATGCCAAGCCTCACTTTCAGGTAGTCTGGCATAATTGCACTCTCTAGATCACAGCTACCATGTCATTTCAACTGCACAGTGAGATTCCCTCCCGCCTCTTAAATGCCTTCTATCCTGTCATTAGCACACCAGCTGCTTCTTCTAATCACCGACATGCATTACAGCCAGTCACATGCTTTTATCAGATTTGTAGATCAGATGTTTAAAATAAAACTGGAACGCTTGCTATGACGTGCTTCTTTCAAAACTGCACGCTGATGACCTTTAAAGTGATTGACAAGGCAGGACAGAAAATGGAATTGTTTAATTTGAAATTACACTGGAGTGCTGAACATTTCACTCTTGTTTACAGTTGAACTGTCATGTAGATTTTTTTTTTTTTTCGTTTGTCTTTCATGGAAGAAATGCAGGTACATGGGGTGCTAGTAACACAGCAAGTGGCCTCTGGTTTAATACAGACTTGGCAAAGGCACGCTTCCTCATTTACCCATCTGCAGTCCTGCTTGCTGTTGCTCTGAATTCCCATTTATTATGATTTGTTTCAATGTAGCACACAGCCTCCTGTTGCTCTGAGCTCTATTACTGTGTCATTCAATGAATGGCGCACGTGAGCCAGGAAGGATTGTTCCAGAGGGAAGATTCAGCAGGCAGGCTCTCATTACATTGCAACCCTTATCTTCTCTTGTTCACTGAACTCAATTGTCTGAGCCTCACAGCTTATTCTAATAGGAGGTGTAACACCTCTTCCACAAATTCTGCGATTCTTCTTCAATGACCTTTGTGACATGCCAGAGGTTGTTATTCATTTTAAATTGATATTTAAAGAAATCTCCAAGGACAATCTTGGTATTCATAACACAAAATCCTGCTAATACTACACAATATTATTGACAGTCTAGCTTTGTTGGCTTTCACACATAGACTTGCAAATGGACATATGCTTTTTTAAAAAAAAACACAATTTTAAATTGTTTTAAAGCTTGGTATTTTTGACTATTGCCTTCTCAGGTAAAGTTATTCCAATTCAAACATTATCTATTAAACCTCAAATGTAATCAATTGTTTTGCATTTCCATGCATTGGTAACACTTTACATTAAGTCTCTCTATGTGTACAATAATTACATTGTAGTAACACACTAGTAACATATATGGGTGTGTAACTGCAATGCAACAACATGTATAATTACAAGATGAAAAATGTTCGCAGTACCTAGCATCTTCTGTAATTACATTGAATTTACACATGTGTTTTTCTAATTACAATGTAATCACATGAGCTGCAGGGTTAAGGTTGGAGTTGGGGTTGGGGTTGGGGTTGGGGTTGGGGTTGGGGTTGGGGTTGGGGTTGGGGTTTGGGTTGGGGTTGGGGTTAAAGTTATGGTTAGTGAATATGATTCTGATTTAATTTCACTTGATCATGTTGGCTTCTCCATGTTAGGGTTAGCATGGCCTCATAGTTAATGTTTGCTTGTAACTACTTCACTTTTTTTTTCCTTGTTTCCTTGTACAGTCATCAACGAAATAAAATAAAGGCTACATCAACCAAAGGATCTGTAGAGTGATCAGAGCCATCTCCTGCAAGTATATGGGGGAAGCATGCTTTCTTCAGTAATTTCTAACAATGAAAAAGGCAGATGTTACACATTCATGTAACATGAGCTTTTATCAGTATCCATACACAAATGCATCTATAGTTGCTTAGGCATATTGCATGGCCAAGTGCAAATATGTTTGTTCAGTAAGAATTCATTTGTTTTACAGTAAATGAATCCCACTTTACACAAGGGAATGCCTTTGTGGAAATAAATGGACTAGCAGTGATTTAACAGAAGCCATTAGGGACCATTAGTGGCAAATAGAGGACAAAGAAAATTATAAATAATAATTTGAGGACATTACTACCTGACAGCATGGGAAGGGTTAACATCTACCTCTCCTCGTAAATTACAGAAACACAGCATGTATAAAAATAGGGCTAACATTTTTATATGTGAGTATTATTAACAAAGTAACCTTGAACGTGTGCAAAGGAATGCACAATACATTGCCATGCCAGAGTCAAGAAACCCATATGGACAGCATATTCACAGGCTATTTATAAGAATGTTATTTATAGAAGTGAATTCAATATTCATTAAAACTAATAAAGCAATATGATATGTCCCTCTGTTATGGTGCTATTGAATTCAAGTCCCATTCATAGGAGGACACTGCAAACATTACATGACATTAGCAAAACTGTATTTATATGTTACATGTACATTGGACCAAGACATTGTTTAGTTTTTTCACTTTTGACATATCGTAATGTATATAAAAGATGATTCATGATGATATCCACACTATGATGCACAAGAGTGGCTGTATGACATTTGAAATGTCAGCCCCCCATGGGTCCAGGTTAACTGCAGAGCCCAGTGATACCCTTAATAATAAGCAGAGAAAGTGAGATCAGAGCCAGTGCATGGCTTCATGAACAGTGAGATCAGAGCAAGTACATGAACAGTGAGATCAGACCCAGTGCATGAACAGTGAGATCAGAGTCAGTGCATGAACAGTTAGATCAGAGCCAGTGCATGGCTTCATGAACAGTGAGATCAGAGCCAGTGCATGAACAGTGAGATCAGAGACAGTGCATGAACAGTGAGATCAGATCCAGTGCATGGTTTCATGAACAGTGAGATCAGAGCAAATACATGAACAGTGAGATCAGAGCCTGTGCATGAACAGTGAGATCAGAGCCAGTGCATGAACAGTGAAATCAGAGCCAGTGCATGACTTCATGAACAGTGAGATCAGAGCCAGTACATGAACAGTGAGCTCAGAGTGAGTACATGAATAGTGAGATTAGAGGCAGTGCATGAACAATGAGATCAGAGCCAGTACATGATCAGTGAGATCAGAGCCAGTGCATGAACAATGAGATCAGAGCCAGTACATGAACAGTGAGATCAGAGCCAGTGCATGAACAGTGAGATCAGAGCCAGTGCATGAACAGTGAGATCAGAGCCAGTGCATGAACAGTGAGATCAGAGCCAGTGCATGACTTCATGAACAGTGAGATCAGAGCCAGTACATGAACAGTGAGATCAGAGCCAGTGCATGACTTCATGAACAGTGAGATCAGAGCCAGTGCATGAACAGTGAGATCAGAGTCAGTGCATGAACAATGAGATCAGAGCCAGTGCATAAACAGTGAGATCAGAGCGAGCACATGAACAGTCAGATCAAAGCGTGTACATGAACAGTGAGATCAGAGCCAGTACATGAACAGTGAGATCAGAGCCAGTGCATGAACAGTGAGATCAGAGCCATTGCATGACTTCATGAACAGTAAGATCAGAGCCAGTGCATGACTTCATGTACAGCAGGTGCACAGCAGTGGCTGGAGCTGCAAGGACCCTTCTGTAGCTTCTATTTTCAAGGCACAGCTGCTGCCCCAGTGCTCAAGGGCACCTCAGTCCTCACATTATTCTCATTCCCTACTCTAGGGGCTAGAGATCATCATAGAACATGCAAGCCAACATCAGCATTCATTTCAGATTTAATGGCGCTGATCATATAAAACAAAAGCAGGTGAAACCCAAGAGGGAATCTGTGACTAACTTAATCTGAACAGAAGTCACAATGCATAAATCATTATGGGAGAGCCAAACTTCACAGGGAAGGTGGATTAGATTTTTCTTTTCAAAATATTTTTTCATGAAAATAAAACTACTGCCAAAGAAAAAAAACAGTCCAACTGAACAGTCATTTTATAATTCTAATAAATGCACCCCAGCAAATAAAACAGACTGAAAAGAAAATGAAAATACAAAAAAAGAAAGTCAGTGTATATGAACAGTGGAAGCCAGGTAGAGACAGCAGAACACATTTTAAAACCAATGGAGTAGCCAATACTCCGAACCACTCAGAATCACACAGAATCATGGCAAGCATTATAGAAAAAACAGTTTAGGGAGGAAAAAAAGTATTCAATTGCATTGGATGTTTTAAAGCTTGGTATTTTTATCATTTTTATTTAATAATGTGACCATTGTTTCCAACCCTGTGCAGTTTTTTGACCGTTGCCTTCTCAGGTAAAGTTATTCCAATTCAAACATTATCTATTAAATCTCAAATGTTATCAATTCTGACATATCTTCTGAAATCATTCAGCACTGGCTTAATATTACTTAGAGGTATTTGAGCAAAGTCCCAAGTTGTAAGACAGCGATTTCTCTGTGGGTGGGAGCACCCCTGCTTAGATATAGATTTCATTGATCTTGTTTGCAACATGAAGCTCATGATTAGAACATTTGATTCAAAGAAAGCCCAGTGCCTGCCTGCCTGCTTGCCAGAAGAATATCTGCTACAGTACATGCAGTGCTCCACTTAAGAGCAGTGTGTTAGACAGAGTCCAAGTCCTGTAACTCCTCAGTGTCAGGTCTGTTTAATGCTGCATTTGTTCAAAGCGGAAAAATTGCCCTATTTTTTTGCCAAAAAATTTAGATAAATTTGGATTTTATAAAATGATTGTTTTTTATGTCCAGGCAGGGCAGTATCACTGTATGTTTACTTTTAACACGTTTTTTATAAAAAGCACTGTCTGTAAATCAGTATTAGGGAATCAGTATTAGATCCTCTTCTGGGATCAGTATTAGGTCCTCTGCTATTCCTAATCTACATTAATGACGTAGATTCTGGTATAGAAAGCAAACATGTTAAATTTGTAGATGACAATAAAAAATAAGAGGAGTGGCAAACACTGTTGCAGCAGCAAAGGTTATTCAAAATGATCTAGACAAGATTCAGAACTGGACAGATACATGGCAAATGACATTTAATAGAGAAAAATGTAAGGTACTGCACACAGGAAATAAAAATGTGCATTATAAATATCATATGGGAGATACTGAAATTGAAGAAGGAATCTATGACCTAGGAGTTTATGTTGACTCAAAAATGTCTTCACCTAGAAAATGCGGGAAAGCTACAAAAAAAGGCAAACACAATGCTCGGCTATATTGTGAAAAGTGCTGAATTTAAATCAAGGGAAGTAATATTAATACTTTGCAATGCATTAGTAAGACATCATCTAGAATATTGTGTTCAGTTCTGGTCACCTCGCTACAAAAAGGATATTGCTGCTCTAGAAAGAGTGCAAAGAAGAGCGACCAGAATTATGCTGGGTATGTCATATGCAGACAGACTAAAATAATTGAATATATTTAGTCTTGAACAAAGAAGACTACATGGCGATCTGATTCAAGCATTCAAAATTCTAAAAGGTATTGACAGTGTTGACTCAAGGGACTTTTTCGACCTGAAAAAAAGAAGCAAGGACCAGGGGTCACAAATGGAGATTAGACAAAGGGGCATTCAGAACAGAAAATAGAGGCACTTCTTTACACAGAGAATTGTGGGAACCTGGAACCAGCTCCCCAGTAATGTTGTTGAAGTTGACACCCTGGGATTCTTCAAGAAGCTGCTTGTTGAGATTCTGGGATTAATAAGCTACTAACAACCAAACGAGCAAGATGGGCTGAATGGCCTCCTCTCGTTTATAAACTTTCTTATGTTCGTAAATACAGAGGTAATTAGGATACAAATAAAATATACTGCTTTCAACATTTCAACCACTTTTCCACTTTTCAACATGCTGTTATTAACCGAATCGACATTTAACCACCTGCTGTAACCAGATAATTGATTTATTTTTTTTTACTTTTGTCTTTGTATGTATGGTTTAGTTAATACGGTGAGATCTACAGTTATCACAATGCATACAGTTACAGCTATAGCTTTAAAGATATGTAATACTTTCATATTGAATCTAACTCCTCCCTTTTTGACCAAGACAGATGGTATATGAAATTACTGTTGTGGGCTTTTTCTGACCACACTGTGAGTTGTATTAAATAGCACTTGTTTGTGCTATGCAGTAGGACAGTGACGCCTATAGGCAAACTCAAGTATTGCACGCCAAAGGGCACTTATGCGGTACAGACCTCAAGGTTAATACACGCACGTTGTATTAAAAGCACTAAAACACAGTATTTTGCTATAAAAAATATCTTGTTTTATTGAAAGTCTACAGACATATTTGCGACGAACAATGCTCAGTAGAATGGTGTTTTCAACCATGCACAATCGGAAAGTAGAGGGAGAATTTTGCGGCAATATTACCCGCAGTTTGTTGAGTCGTGTGGCTTTATGCCTGATCACGTATTGTTTTTTCCGGACTTGCAGAGTTAAAAACAACTAATCCCAGGTTATATCGACAACTCCCTTAGGCGGAGCATTCGCTTGGAAACAAACAGCATTATCGATTGCTTATTTTGCTGGCATATAAGATGCATCACTCCTCCATTTAAAGAAAACCAAACGTCACAGCAGCAGGGACAGATCACAGAGAGAGCGTTTTGCAAATTCAATAGTTTGTTAAAGGCGAGGCAGGGTTGTCGTGGAAGGCAGATAGACAGTTCAGTGCAGTGGTGAGCGCTGACACTGACAGACGCTGTCCATGGTGCTGTAGTACTGGAAGGCGCTTTGTTTCAGCCCTGTGAATCTGCGGCTCTGTTGTAGCTCTGATGTGCTGCTCTGAAGCAGTACCTATGCACTGTTTGGTTTGCATTTCAGGATTGAATATAAGTGCTTTGATTCAGCGTTACGGGACTCTTCTAGGCAGAGTGTATTTCTCCCTGCACTCCGATCTACATACTTGCAAAGCGAACAGTTCTTGTGTATGTTTCAAAGAACTCGGAAGGGCTGTATACTTTGCAGGAAAAGGGACCTCAAGGAATGCCGACAGCTTGGCACATTCAGTACCTGTGTTACTGCACTGTTCAAGTCTGAACGACAGTTGTGTTTGTACAGCCGTGTTTCGCTGGAATGATCCGAAGTACAGCTAATTGCAAAGAGCGACATACCCACAGTATCTGAAAGCTGAAATTACTCGCATTAAAAATCGCTGTGAAGAAGTATAACGGCACACAGAAAACGGGTGTTGTTTTTGGTATGACGTCTATACCCTTCGACTTTGGCAAAAGAAAAGACAACCATGAAATCAACCAGGCTATACATGAAGCTAACCAAAACGCCCTTGCTGCAACGGGATCACTTTACTGATCAACTTTATTAAAACACCCGTATCGTTTAAACACGGCTCTCTTAACAAACCTTTGTTTATGGTGTCATACAGAGGTATGTCTTTATTCTTCATGTCCACATGCTAAAGTTGTAAGTTCCACGGTATGCTGTAGCGAATTGGCTTCATTCTGATTGTCACAGTAATCAAACTGCGGCTGTGCAAGGCTTGCATTCCTCTGAGCGGTAAGTAGAAGCAATTAATTAAAAATTATTAATTAAAAATCGTGTTTATTAACTACGACATTTTGATCTGCATTTGGGAAGCTTTTAGCAATTGCAAATATATTATTTATCTAAGATTTACATGATACACATCTTGGCAAGCAAGGCATTTAAAATCAAGTAAAACTGTCGTGAAAGAAGTAATTGTAAACCTCCCATCCAAATCATTGCATAGCGCTATTGGGGGTAAACTAATATTATCAACTCTGCCCAGTCATGCACATTCTGCTGGGGGACGCCCTGTAAGTTAGTTATAGTTCTTTATGACTGGAGTGTTACTATAAAAGTAACTTTATCGTTGACAGCAGATCCAAAATAAATGTACTTCTAGTCTGACGGCATGTTGTTCACTCGACCATAGTCCTTCCCCTGTGTGTGTGTGTGTGTGTGTGTGTGTGTGTGTGTGTGTGTATTAATATGGGAATGTCAATGGATGCCATTACTCCTTACTTTTCAGAGCTGTCATGTCAGTCCTTGTGTGTGGTACCAACCCGCTCTTCTTGTGAATGTGAGGGGTACTGAAACCTGGTCTGTGATTAAGACCCGATCTTTTAATGTCTAGGAAGTCTGCGTGGAAGGATGGCTCTTCTTGTTCAAGTAGCTTGTGTCCTCCTTTTAGCCCCTCCATCAATGGTCAGCCCAGCGGCCATCAACCACGAAGACTACCCGGCTGACGAGGGCGACCATACCTCCAACAACAACGATCTAATCTTTGACGATTACCGGGGGAAAGGGTGCGTGGATGACAGTGGATTTGTGTATAAACTCGGGGAGCGCTTTTTCCCCGGTCACTCGAACTGCCCGTGCGTGTGTACCGAGGACGGGCCGGTGTGTGACCAACCCGACTGCCCCAAAATTCACCCCAAGTGCACCAAAGTGGAAAACAATGGCTGCTGCCCAGAGTGCAAGGAAGTTAAAAACTTTTGTGAATATCGTGGGAAAACGTACAAAATCCTGGAAGAATTCAAGGTAAGATCAATCACATGCTGCCGCTGTTCGTGTTTGTATTTATTTTGTGTCGTGTAGGCATATACTGTATTTACTAGACACTGCATTAACTTCGAAGGGTCTGCGTGGTTATGCATAAATCACAAACAATTCTGATCCTTTCAGTAGTACTGGGGTTTGGTTTATTCTCTGAGCGGGTAAACCCTCCCGAATCTTAGATAAAGCTCTGCAGGAATGCTTTGTGGTTTTTGCAGTGCTTCTTGGACAGTCGTTGTAAAGGTGGTGCCTGGCTGTTTAGTAGATTTATTGACTCTCTACTGGCCCGATCTTTGTATAGTAACACACAAATTAAAGGTAAAGTAAAGCTTTCAGTTAGCATACATACAGTACAAGCCAATAAGAGAGTGGTGGAACATCGACACGATGAGCGCATTTTACAACTAACAATATAACTAATCGACCTGTCTAATGAGCAGCGCTTAAACACATATAACATTTATTAATTTATTAAATATAAGCCCGGACCCGAATCAGAAAGCATTACATTCGATAATCGCTGCAAAGAAACAACAGCCAAATACGTTGTACTAATGTGTGTGTGTGTGTGTGTGTGTGTGTGTGTGTGTGTGTGTGTGTGTGTGTGTGTGTGTGTGTGTGTGTGTGTGTGTGTGTGTGTGTGTGTGTGTGTGTGTGTGTGTGTGTTTGTGTGTGTATATCTATCTATCTATCTATCTATCTATCTATATATATATATATATATATATATATATATATATATATATATATATATATATATCCAGTCATTACATTTACATCTACATTTAAATGTAGACATGTTTAAAATTAACACATTAATTAATTAATAAGAAACATACAAAAGATATGAGCATTACATTAAATTAAAGACATAAAAGCAACAAACCTACCCTGCTTTAAAACCGCAATTTCAACACAATATTCATTTTAATAGAATGAGGACAATATAACGTGACCAAACTAGACAAAACACAAATATTTCTGAGCACACATACTTTCTGTGGGAATTAAGGATGGAAGGTGTGCTGTTCTGTTTTG
This sequence comes from Polyodon spathula, assembly GCF_017654505.1. Taxonomy (NCBI): domain Eukaryota; kingdom Metazoa; phylum Chordata; class Actinopteri; order Acipenseriformes; family Polyodontidae; genus Polyodon; species Polyodon spathula. The sequence continues at coordinate 2,117,263 of NC_054544.1, read as the reverse complement.
CTGCGTAAATAACTGTTCTAAGTAACTGCAATAAATAAATATATGCATACATTAATACATTAATCACTAAATACAACACCATAGTTAGATGTGATTAAATTAGAACAATGTCTAGGTTCAAATAGTGCGGTGATACTGTTAATCAGCTCAGCCGCACTTCTCCGCACATCTGCTGAAACGTCTGATAATTCTAACCCAGTGATCGTGATTGATGCTTCCCATCTATCAATACTGCTCGCTGGCGATTAGCTCTTTTTGTTTATCGTTCAGCTCTAGCAGTCTTGAATGGGATTCTTGATGTCACCATAGGTTTTGTCATTTAAATTGACTGGACTGACACAGAATAGTACAGACATTAAGCGCCATGTAAACTATTGCATTAAACAAATAGTTTTCATTTTATGTGAACTTGATTTTAACACTGATACCAATTATCTTTAAAAAAGAAACAAGATATATATATATATATATATATATATATATATATATATATATATATATATATATATATATAAACTTATTCACCACTTTCCACATTTTAATCCCCCCCCCCCCCCCCCCCCAAACTGAAACTCTGATATATTGCTCCTGTTACTTGCATTAACTTATTGTTTGCACATTTTTTTTTCAATCCCAAAATGTTACTTGATTTCAATAGTTGTTGTTGAAATAAATGTTCATCATTAACACAGGCATGCTTGTGTGTTCACACACAGTAACATCAATTAACAACCAAGCTGGTGCAAAGTCTGGAAGACTTACAGCCTAATTCACCCCGACCTTGACAACACTGAGGCTTTTAATCTGAGTATCTAAAAACATCTAAGTGATTCATAAAACCTGGAGAGCCACCAGCTGTTCATTAAGGCTCCATCCTGGAATACTGTTAATGTACTTAAGGATCATCACACCATTCCTTCTCCAGAGGGTTGAGCTCATTCCCAGTAACTCACCCAGCAAAGGCACTATCACTGGGAGTGCAGGGTGAGTCACCAGGATACTTGTTGAATTGATTTCTGTCTACGCTGAGTTGCCGATCCACAGGGAGCAGGGTAGGGAGGTACAGGTAGATCATCCTGGGTTTGCTCATCTCACCACCCCACAGCAAACCTTACTGCTCAGGTCAGGTGCCTGGTGAGACCAGGGTTCAGCAGCTTGCCAACAGCGGCCACTTGAGTTCTCTGAGGGGCGGCGATAGTTAGAATACAGGAATGGAGTCTGACGCTGTTTTGCTGCGTTAACAAGACTTTACCACTGGGGATGAGAAAACGGTGGTAAAATACATGAAAGAAAGAAAGAAAGAAAGAAAGAAAGAAAGAAAGAAAGAAAGAAAGAAAGAAAGAAAGAAAGAAAGAAAGTGAATCTGATTAAAATAGCACAGGCTCGTTGTGAGCTTGTATTAGCATGTCAAACAAGGGCAATTGAGATATGGTACATGCTGTTTGTTTCGCTTTGTGGTTCAGTCTGCAAACAAATCTGCAGGCATATACCCCTGTAGTGTGTCACCCCTAGACGAGCTTCCTACTATAAGCTAAAGTACATTGTCTTTTTTTTTTTTTTTTTTTTACAGACGTCTGTATTAAATAACATAACCTGTAATGTATGGCTACCATCTCATTACTCAGCAGGTCTACATGCATACATGCACTGTGATGCACATTGTATACCTTGTTCCGTGTTGGTCAATGCATAATTTCTTAATGTTATATATGTGTGTGTGTGTGTGTGTGTGTGTGTGTGTGTGTGTGTGTGTGTGTGGGTGTGTTTACTTGTTAACAACAGCAAAAAAAGGTTTCAGTTTTCCAACAAGAACTATCTGCACCAACATAGAACAAAAAATACATCATTATAGTAAATCAACTTCAATCCAGCCATTTTTATGTATTTGTTTTATTTTGTTTTGTCTTTAGCACAATGGCTATGTGGGCTCCATGTTTTATTAACTCCTTATTAATGTGTGTTCTTATAATGATGTGCCCTGGAGTAGGGATTACTTTTAGGTGCTACTGTATAATGTTATGTAAACATCATTAGTAACAATTAGAAATGTGGGTTAGTTTTAGTTTAGTGTAGGCTGTGTCTGGCTACATGCTGTATAGAGGTGCTCACTGAAATGAAGACCCTGGTGTTGCCAGCTGTTGATTGGTTGTTGCTGCTTGGTTCTGATGATTAGAAAGTGCCAGTGCAGATAATAGAGATTGTTCTGTGTTGTGATCTTTTGTTCCCTGAAATACACTGACTCACCCTTAGTAGGTGTTTCACCTACAGGGATCCCTGCCGACAGAGGATGGGACTGAATTACCTGTGACCTCCCCACAGCTGCAATCAAGAACTGGACACTTTAGGGTGAGTTCAGATCCCAACCGGACTAGTTGTGCTGGGATGTGAACTCAGGTCCTTCTGTGGCTGAGGATCACAGGACACTAGTGTGGTGAGCTACCTGGCTTGGCCCATGGATTGCTCTAAATTGGGAGTGCTTGCTCGGATGTAACACGTGAATCTGTAAGGCATTATTTGAAGTCAGCCTACAGTGTTGTTGCATACATGATCTTCTTCATAGCCTCGTAGTAACACTTTATTACAACTGCAAGAAGCAGAAAGAATGCCATAAAATGGATGATAATATGATAACATGGACATGCAAACAATACTAATCCTTTGTTATAAACTTCTCCCTGTTAGTTGAATTACATGTAGCTTTCACCTGCCACCTAAATCCCAGAGATGGAAATAAGACTTTTTGCATAGCAGTTTCACCCATTCCAGGTTTTACTACAAGCTTGGTTAGACACAGCGTATAGATGACAAGCCCAGGTGTGCCTTATTAAACTCACAGTAAAACCAGGAATAGATTGTTTCCATCCCTGAATCCATCTGTTTCATTGTGCAATTCATCATACGAAAGGCATCACTTCCTTTTTCTTCTTTGTGCAGTCAATTTTCTATATGTAGTTTCATTTTAAAATGAAACTGGGTTTGGTGGATATTGATATGTTAATGCTCTATAACAAAATCCTGGACAGGTGTTAGATTACTTTTGTTCTGCCTGGAGCACATCTTCTAATCTAAAGCAAGCTCATGTCACGGTAGAACACGACACATGTTCTTGCACATTTTTCTTTACAATCTCCTGCATTGAGGGAGATTCTTTTAAAACTAATCTACAAAGATAAAACTGACCATCCAAGGAAATAAACACACAATGTTCTGTGTCGTCCTTAGAAAAATGAGAATCCCCACTCTATGATTTTACTGTTCCTTCTTGTCTTGCTGCAGATGTCTTTGGGTTCATAATTATGCAGATGAATCCCGTGCGATAAGTCAATAGCGACGGCTGCAGTTTATTTTTTATCACTCTCTGTCTCATTGGAAATATTTTTTGAAATTCTGAACCCAGCATCAGCCTCAGCTTTCATGAAAAACATTATCAAACTGAGATGAAAACACAAAGACACATCCCTCCAAAGCTTCTACTGGCTCATAGAACCAGTTCAGGTCTCAGAAAGGAGAAAGTGCACGAAAGCAAAGCCGACGGAGCGAGCCGTCAGAAACGTGAGTCCCCTGCAGGAGATTCTGCTTGTTTTTAGGCTAATGGAAAAGCAGCAGATTTGTTCCATTAGAGGTTGTCATGAAGTGTTACAAACGGGCCAGGTAGGGGTCATGGGGTTATCATGCATGTAACACACCACAGGTCTACTTGTAATAAAGCATGTGCTGATATACATGCTTAAAACTACCTTCTAGTAGCATGGACAGGAAAGGGGAGTGTAACCTTTTCATCCAAGGCCACTGTTTCCATCCCACATTCCACAGTAACAATTTGGAGTTTAAAAGCTACAAGCATTTAGGCCAGATTACTCACAACTCTGCAAAAGCAGCTCAAATTGACTGTAATGGAAATATGTTTATTATGATCATTATGAGAAGTAATACAGCTGAGCAGCACAATGCCCAGTTATAGATGATCTATTATAGATGGCCTTGTAGTCCTGCCATCCTCCGCCTACTACTCAGTGAGCACACACACACTAATGTCACAGTTCTGTCAGGGTGGGCAGATCGCTTGGGCATGACATGCCATTAAACACATTCCCAGCAGAGAGAACAGAAATGCTATTGCAATTACAGTTACAATACGAACCCTAATCGGAAGAAAGGAAGGTGAAGATTACTTACACAGCTTTCTTGTTTTTCATTTCATTCACTGTTTCTTTTAAAGTTTACAATGGTTCATTATTTTTTCTGTTTACTAGGCTTTTCCCTGCTTCCACTAAGCATTTAACGTTCTCTTTATATTGTTCTGTGCTTGCTGTACTTCGCTATACTTTGCTATGATTTTACTGCAATTTATCACAGTAAATGAATAGCACCATAAACAGGCTCCTGACCTTTAATCTGTATGTGGCTCGCCTGCTCTTGCTCTGTACTCATAAGAGATAGAGCTGGCTACAGACTATAGCAATGCATGCAAGAGAAGAAGCGTTTTACAATGAATTTGAGCAGGGACCCACAAGATAGATGCATTTATTCAGAAGGAATTGAATTATTTATTTGCCTTGATTCATTGAGATGAAGAGTCTCTTTTACTAATTAGAGTGTCCTGCGGTTTCAGTGAGTACTCTGAGATTTTCCAAAATGTGAAGACCGTTAAGACATGGAGGGGTGATTGTTGTTATTATTATTATTATTATTATTATTATTATTATTATTATTATTATATTATTATTATTATTTATTTATTTATTTATTTATTTATTTATTTATTTATTTATTTTAATGGGTTTACTACAAAGAAAGTCAGTTTATATAATGAATATATAACTGATTATATTACTATTATGTAACCAATATTGTTCGTTGAGTAATTGATGTCTGTTTCTTACATACTGTACTTTAATAGTGATTGAATTGATCATCGCAATTAAAAAGCTGCAACATTTTTTGCTCTTTCAAGAAGGATTCTGGGCTTTAATTTTAGGTTTTTCTGAACACTAAGGAAATCATTTAGTTTCTCCAGGTGCATTCATTATAAATCTATTATATATTTGATATTTTTTCATCATTGCAGCATTTTTTTTTTTTTGTTGAATTCATTCCCCTCTCTTCAGAAACTCATCTTTGGATGTCATTTTGATTTCCTGCTTTTGCAGGTTGGTTTGTACAACTGTCCTGAGGAGTTGGTCGAGGCATTTGTATTTATTAACTACTGTAAGCATGTTTTTAATTAATAATAATATATCTCTTCTTTTTCTTCTTTTTCTGGTTCTGCTTCTCCTTCTGCTTCTTCTTCCCCTTCTAATAATGCTTCTCCTTCTGCTTCTCCTTTTCTGATTCTCCTTCTCCTTCTCCTTCTCCTTCTCATTCTCCTTCTCTGCTTCTCATTCTCCTTCTCCTTCTCCTTCTGCTTCTCCTTCTCCTTTCTGCTTCTTCTTCCCCTTCTAATACTGCTTCTCCTTCTGCTTCTCCTTTTCATTCTCCTTCTGCTTCTCCATCTCCTTCTCATTCTCCTTCTGCTTCTCCTTCTCCTTCTGCTTCTTCTTCCCCTTCTAATACTGCTTCTCCTTCTCCTTCTCATTCTCCTTCTGCTTCTCTTCTCCTTCTCCTTCTCCTTCTAATACTCTCATTCTCCTTCTCCTTCTGCTTCTCCTTTTCATTCTCCTTCTGCTTCTCCTTCTCCTTCATGCTTCCTTCCCCTTCATCTCTCCTTTCTCATTCTCCTTCTGCTTCTCCATCTTTTCATTCTCCTATCTAATGCTTCTCCTTCTGCTTCTTCTCCTTTTGCTTCTCCTTCTGCTTCTCCTTCTCCTTCTCCTTCTCATTCTCCTTCTGCTTCCCCTTCTTCCTCTTCTTCTCCTCTTTCCTTCTCCTTCTGCTTCTCCTTCTCCTTCTCCTTCTCCTTCTGCTTCTCCTTCTCCTTCTCCAATCTGCTTCTCCTTCCCCTTCTCCTTCTCATTCTCCTTCTGCTTCTCCTTCTCCTTCTCATTCTCCTTCTCCTTCTCCTTCTCCTTCTCATTCTCCTTCTCCTTCTCCTTCTCTCCTTTTCATTCTCCTTCTGCTTCTCCTTCTCCTTTTCATTCTCCTTCTGCTTCTCCTTCTCTTCTGCTTCTCCTTCTGCTTCTCCTTCTCCTTTTGCTTCTTCTCCTTCTGCTTCTCCTCTGCTTCTCCTTTTCATTCTCCTTCTGCTTCTCCTTCTGTTCTCCTTCTGCTTCTCCTTCTCCTTCTGCTTCTTCTTCCCCTTCTAATACTTCTCTGCTTCTCCTCATTCTCCTTCTGCATTCTCCTTCTCCTTCTCATTCTCCTTCTGCTTCTTCTTCCCCTTCTAATACTGCTTCTCCTTCTGCTTCTCCTTTTCATTCTCCTTCTGCTTCTCCTTCTGTTTCTCATTCTCCTTCTCCTTCTCATTCTCCTTCTGCTTCTTCTTCCCCTTCTAATACTGCTTCTCCTTCTGCTTCTCCTTTTCATTCTCCTTCTGCTTCTTAAAATATTAAGAGTAAGGATTAATACTAATAATCCAGACAGAAGCTTAAAGAATAACGAAGGCAAACGTAATAGGAAGACGCATCATTAAAAGGCTACTTAGTAATATTAATACAATATTAAGCGTAAATTAAGATTAATACTAATATAACTTGTAAGATTAATACTAATATTAATCACGAATAGTTAATAAGTAAGATGAATAGCTAATAGTTAGCGAAACTTATATAGCATTCTCCTTCTCATTCTCCTTCTGCTTCTCCTTCTCCTTCTAATACTGTTTCTGCTTCTGCTTCTCCTTTTCATTCTCCTTCTGCTTCTCCTTCTCCTTCTCATTCTCCCTCTGCTTCTCCATCTCCTTTTCTTCTCCTTTCTCATTCTCCTTCTCTTCTTCTCCTTCTCCTTCTCATTCTCCTTCTGCTTCTCATTCTCTTCCTTCCTTCTAATTCTCCTTCTCCTTCTGCTTCTCCTTCTCATTCTCCTTCTGCTTCTCCTTCTCATCTTTCTCATTCTCCTTCTCCTTCTCATTCTCTTTTGCTTCTTCTTCCCCTTCTAATTCTCCTTCTCCTTCTGCTTCTCCTTTTCATTCTCCTTCTGCTTCTCCTTCTCCAATAGGAATAGTAATATTATACCTAATTAACGGCACTAATATTAATAACTAATATTTAAATGCCTAAATGAAGACTAATAAGAAAAGTCTACGAGATAACAAAGTAATATTAAGAGGAAACCGAATAGGAATTAATATTAATATGAGACTACTATAGAGAATATTAGTTAATTAAGTAAGACTAATATAATGACGAATACTATGAAGACTACCTCCTTTTGTAAAATATGTGTTTATAATTTCAAGACTCATTTTAATACTAAAGTAGATTAATCTACTAATGCTTTTAAAGCTTCGAAGAGAAAAGGTAAAGAGGAAGACGAAAAGAAGGGTAAGATTATTTTCTATGTAAGTCATACTAAGACTCGTAATAGGAATAAGAAAACGAAGAAGAAGCTAGGCATCTTATTACTAATATTAATAGGGCCCTATAAACTCTGACTTCGAAGAAGATCCTTAGAGTAGGCTTGATAATTAGGTTAGATTATAAGAATAAAACTCCTCCTTAGCTTCTTCTTCGTGAAGTATAAGATTAGAACTTAATGACGAATATGAATACTAAGACTGCTTAAAGAATTCTATGTAAAGCTTCTCCTTTTGAAGGAAGATTCGATTATACGATTATGGAAACTACGAATATGTAAAATTAAGATTATACAAGAGTTGCCGAATAGTGAATAGTTAAGAGTAAATATTAATCGATTCATAATACTATTGACTAATTGAATTACTACTTATAGAAGTCTCCCTTCTGCTGAAGACGTCCTCTTCTAATTAACTGCTTACGGAATTTTAAAATGTGAAGGATTAGTACTATAGAGATAAGTTGAAATAAATTTCCTCATTCTCCTTCTGCTTAGTAAGCTTTTCTCCTTCTCCTTCTCCTTCTCCTTCTCCTTCTCCTTCTCCTCAATACGAACTAATGTGAATAGGAATACGAATATTAAGCTTAGAGAAACGAATATCGAATGAATATTAATAGGAAGAGGAAATTACGCAAGAACTTGAAGATTATCGACTTCTCGAAGCATCTGAGTAAGAGGAAGATTCGCCTCTGCAGGTAAGAGGAAGCCAGCCGCAGAAGAAGTCATTCCTCCTGACTAGGAAGACCTAATTATGAAAAGTTCCCCTTTCCTAGAGTAAGATGCATACGAATAGAAGAGGAAGATATAGGAAGAACGAAGAAGGGTAAGATTATGACGAAGGAGGAAGACGATGAGAAGTAGAGTAATACGGAAGTACGAATAAAATAGAATACTTAAAGTAAGAGGAAGACAAGAGGAATAAGATGTGCAAGTAATAGTAAACGTAAAGAAGTGAAGATAAGACGGATCTGCTTCTTCTCCTTCTCATTCTCCTTCTGCTTCTTCCTTCTCCCCTTCTAATACTGCTTCTCCTTCTGCTTCTCCTTTTCATTCTCCTTCTGCTTCTCCTTCTCCTTCTCCTTCTCCTTCTGCTTCTTCTTCCCCTTCTAATACTGCTTCTCCTTCTGCTTCTCCTTTTCATTCTCCTTCTGCTTCTCCATCTCCTTCTCATTCTCCTTCTCCTTCTCCATTCTCCTTCTCCTTCTGCTTCTCCATCTCCTTCTCATTCTCCTTCTCCTTCTCATTCTCCTTCTGCTTCTTCTTCCCCTTCTAATACTGCTTCTCCTTCTGCTTCTCCTTTTCATTCTCCTTCTGCTTCTCCTTCTCCTTCTCCTTCTCTTCTCCTTTTCATTCTCCTTCTGCTTCTCCTTCTGCTTCTCCTTCTCCTTCTCCTTCTGCTTCTCCTTCTCCTTCTCCTTCTCCTTTCTTCTAATATTCTCCTTCTGCTTCTCATTCTCCTTCTGCTTCTTCTCTTCTCCTCATTCTCCTTCTGCTTCTTCTTCATTCTCCTTCTGCTTCTCCTTTTCATTCTCCTTCTGCTTCTCCTTCTCCATGCTTCCTTCCCCTTCTAATACTTCTCCTTCTGCATTCTCCTTCCTTCTCATTCTCATTCTCCTTCTGCTTCTTCTCCTTCTCCTTCTTCCCTTCCTTCCTTCTGCTTCTCCTTCTCCTTCTGCTTCTCCTTCTGCTTCTCCTTCTCCTTCTGCTTCTCCTTCTCCTTCTCCTTCTCCTTCTCCTTCTGCTTCTCCTTCTCCTTCTCCTTCTCCTTCTGCTTCTTCTTCTCCTTCCCCTTCAACCACTTCTGCTTCTCCATCCCCTTCTCCTTCTTCCCCTTCTACTTCTTCTGCTTCTCCTTCCCCTTCTTCTTCCCCTTCTACTTCTTCTGCTTCTCCTTCTACTAACGTACAATTCTATTGTTGCTTGAAGGCTTTGTATGATAACTATTAAAGAACCTTAAAGCAGGTTCGATGCAGAATTGATTTCTAGTGATTTATCAATAAGAAGCACAAATTGGGATTGAAATGTCACTGCCCAGGATGTGAGCAAGAAGAGCAACAACCGCTGCAATGCTCAGTCTGTATGTGTTAACCAGCAGGACCCAATAAGTACCGGTTCTGATTTGCAGTGTCTAATTGAGAGATGTGTGTCCGTGGTATTCTGGTATGGTTCTGTGAAACCTCGTGAACCATGTTGTGTGTGGCCACCCTTGGACCTTGCTGAGAATACTTGTAATGTGCTGTACTCTTCAATGAAGATGTCAGGTTATTATCATTTTAATCATGCATTACATCCTTGCAGAACACTTCAATTTACAGTCTTGTGTTTTTAATTACCTTTTTCTATTATTATTATATTTCTCCTACTTCACGGCTCCTTGATCTTTTTAAAATCAATTCTTCACCTGAATACATTTGTTTTCCATCAAAACGACATCCCGTCCCCCCCTTCTCTCTCTCTCCTCTCTCTCTCTCTCTCTCTCTCTCTCTCTCTCTCTCTCTCTCTCTCTCTCTCTCTCTCTCTCTCTCCCTCATCAGGCAATATAGAATGTAATAAACAAACAGTAATGGAGCACTGAATTTAATGGAGACACCTGTTATGTTCACTGTTCTTCATCAGACCCCTGTTAATTTAAGTACAGGCTTGTAATTCAAGTGTGTATTTAAAACAACCACCAGGAGCAGCATACATTTGGAGCGGACATTGGAGCAGATTAGAGACAAATCCGTGTCCCGCTGCTATTAAGTAATGGGTCATAATGAACCCTTTAAGGTATAAGGAACATGTGTGTGTGTCCCAGTAATAGAATGATGCTAACTGTGTTATTTTTGCAATGAGGTGCACACACACATGACAGGGTTTAAAATGTACTCACTGGTTGGATCTGTTCATCCAAATTGCCAGTTTCCTGGTAATACTTGAGTCACTATCAAGCATTTTGTAAGAAGAACCCACTGGAACAAGGAGTTAAAGCAGTGCTTCAATAGTATACAATCTGCATCCTGCAAGCATTGCATTTCTAACGTGCTCAGTGCATGGTCATGTGTTGTGGACGATTCTCTGTTGTTGCTGCTGCTCATTCTTTGCCATGCTTACTTACTACTCCAGTAAGAAACATTTCTGAAAAAAAAACTTGGAAGCTTTTTTGTTTTTTGCTGGAATCGTTGAGTCGGCATTGAGGCATTTGATATAAAATGCCAAAAGTTACTTTATACCACCATAGATACTTTATACCATCAAGTCGATCACCTCCAGGACCTGTCCACTATTCCCTAATATAAATAAGAAATGAAAGCAGTGGGATGCTTTGGTGTGATGCATATATTTGGAAGGAGAATGTGGCTCCTTGAAATGCATTTCATCTCCTATCTCACGCCTTCCTTGATAACTTGTTTGATATGATTATTTGATTGACTCTTGTCTTGCTGCTGTGCCAGGGCACTCCAGTGATTAAGGCCTGGATTGAATGAACAGCGGATACATGAACCCTGTCCATTCCCCATCTGTCTATAGTGTAATCTTGCTGGAGCCAAGATAATTCAATTAATATATTGGTTAATTAATAACTGCAGGTGGCAAATTAAAAGTTTGGATGTTTTGGCTTGAAATATTTGCATTTAATAAATAATAGTGCTCACATGTTCAATATCAATTCCTATCAAAGAGTTTTCCATTGACCCCTTTACTCCTGGTACCCCTAACGTGTGCCAGTCAGAAGCTGTTTACCCTATAGTAATACTATTACACGCGGTTAGCAAGATGACTCTCTGAACTTGGCAGTAACTTGTGAAGTGTTCACATTTCATGTTTGTCCTCTGTTCTTCCTTTCCAGCTCACTGCACCCATGTGTTCAAATAGCCCAGAGGCAGCTCATACTGTGTCTCTGTAGCTGGGTTTGGGGATAGGTAACTTGTAAAGACTAGTGCTCTGGAGAATTGCTGTAGTGTCATTAGAAGACTGCAATCTTTATACTTTAAAATCACCAATGTACAACTATTGGTCCCTAGGGGTGTGTGTGTGTGTGTGTGTGTGCATGCAGGAAACTTTTCCGAAGATACTCAGTTTCTTTTGCAAGCAGTGTGGATCTTGATCTACTCTTCCTTGCAGGCTTTTAACAGTTCTCTCTCTCTCTCTCTCTCTCTCTCTCTCTCTCTCTCTCTCTCTCTCTCTCTCTCTCTCTCTCTCTCTCTTTCCTAGCCCTCCCCCTGCGAGTGGTGCCGTTGTGAGCCCAACAATGAGGTCCACTGTGTAGTTGGTGACTGCGCTGTCCCGGAGTGTGTCAACCCCGTGTATGAACCTGAACAGTGCTGCCCTGTGTGTAAAAACGGTAAGCATCTGTTCATTAGCCACCCTCCCACGGGCAAGCATGCACACCACAGAGGGGGAATAAAAAGGTAAGCCTTCTCTCAGGACAGACAGACTGATGGGTTACTAGGCAGGCTTACAGATTATATAGACAGATTGATGGGTATTTACAGTTGTAAACAGACACAGAGACACTGGGCTGCAGAGATTGATCAGGGGTTCGGGACCTTGTGCCAGGTTTGTGTTGTATTCACCTGCTTTACACTGTTGGTTGAGAAAAGGAAATTAAATGTTTTTTCATCTTAAAAGTTTAGTTTTATTTTTTAATTTGAATTAAATTATCGAATGCAAAGCTAGACATGGGAAATGTGTAAACTGTATATCTGGTTTTGTGCAATATCAGCCAGTGGTCCTTGGAGAATCATGCTTTGAATACAAATTCATTTCGGAGGCAACACAAACTGTGCCGTCTCACTTTTAAAAAATGACAGGGTATGCATTAATGACAGAAATGAATACTGGGGGTCTCAATTATCCACAGGCCAGCATGGAGAGAGGCCTGCTCTATAGTCTCAAGCAGGCATCCTGTCCTTATTCTCATGAACACTGAGGGGGTTACCATTACTCTCCATAGAGTGAGCCCTTATCCAAAAATGTGTGACATTCGTAATATTATTGTTCATTATTGGTGCAGAAGCTATTGGGGGGGTATAAGCAAGGATTGGAAAACCATACGTAATAAACTTTCAATGTGACTGTCCAGGAAGGATCCCAGCTTGTTTTTATTCTTTATTTAACTGCAGCCAAATATCACCTGCACTTAGAATGACAAGCATTACGTTTCCTAATGAATGAGTCCTGAAATAATGATGTCAGACCTGAGCCCCAGAGGGGACCGGATTCTCCACACACCCCTTCCCTATGCTGTATGTAGAGCAGATCAGCTCTCAAATTACCATTATAGGATTCCAATTGTTATTGGCTCGTATGGATTGTGATATTATGGAGTCAGCACAATTCCAGCTTTAACCTGTCTCCTGAAAACATTGGTTGTCTGGTCTTGGATAATTAAGCCAGGCATATAAATCGCTAGCCACATGGGTAGAGCAAAGCCTTTAGGCTAACGGGTAAAGACAGGCTGTTCTTAGCCCAAAAAACAGAACCCCATTCAATTGGAAAGATATTTCCATTTCCTGTCTGGCTGAGGACAAAGTGAATCGTGGGTTTTGTAGGTCCTTAACTCAAGATAGTTGTAAAAGCTGGAGATACCAAATATATCTTTGACATATTTGCCATTATGCAAGACAACTCTGATCTAAACTAATGGATTCAGGACTTCAGTCACAATTTCAACAGCCTAAGTCTTTTGGAGTCCCTCCAAAATAATTAACCTACTCCCATTTCAATAACAGATGCAGGATAACCCTGAGTCGAACCCTAATCCTAGCCCTAGCTATAACCCCAGCCCCAGCCTCAAACCCAACCCTAACCCGAGCCCTAGCCATAACCCCAGCCCCAGCCCCAACCCTAACGCTAACCCGAACCACAGCCCGAGCCCCAGCCCCAACCCCATGTGACACCCATCCAGGTTCTGACCAGGACCAATCCTGTTAAGCTTTTGAGTGTTAACAAGATCAGAATTGCATGACGGCAGGTAAATCCCTCAGCCTAATAAAACATACAAGGTTATAAAGCAAGACATAATTGTTGTTGGTGGTGGTTCTATTTTGGTTTGATTTTCAATTTAAGGAATTACCTTTATTTTAAGAAATTTTAATGGTGTCATTTAAACATGTATGTCATGTAGTTAATGCTATGTGTTGATGTTGTAATGATACATCACTGCATTTAGCCCCTCTACTTGCTACGTACAGCTTCAATCAACAAGTCCATTGTATTGCATTATACATTTCTCTGTACCATTTACTAGTAGACTGCTGAATTTATAATAGTCAGTTTGTTTGCTTTATGGTTCAATACTGTACTGTTCATATCAGTACTGGAGCGTTGTTGTATCAAGACTACCCTGTTTGTTCCCAATCTGTTCTGTGCCATTGCTGGTAGCAATGCTTATTGTTTTTTTCAGTATGCACTTATTTACCTAGCAATGTTTGCATCTGTGGGTGTCTATTAAAAATGTATACTGGTACTCACATGCCAGAGGGGAAGGCTTCTGTGGCAGGTGCTCATGAGCTCCAATGAGATCGGATGTTCTTTATGTACATGTTACTCTTTACCCATTGCCTTCAGCTACCTTATATGATAGTTCAAGCAGGCAGAAAAAACATAGTGAAGCTCTGATTACTCTGGCACTTGTAGTAGGGTTGCTGCATATCATCCAGTCCTCATGGGATCGGTCGGGCAATCACTGCAGAGCAGCAGTGAAAAGAGAAGCCAAAACCCTTCTCTGGGAATGTCTGCAGTGCTTGTCAAACACCCATGA
>NC_054544.1:2023066-2098066 GCF_017654505.1 Polyodon spathula | reverse complement strand
CCAAGCTGATTAATGAGCGCTGCTAAGGATATCATTTACACGTTTCTGATAAAAGAAAAAAGTCACCCTCTGGGAAAACAGCAGGATGTCCCACCAAAACAGCTTGATTTGTTTTGTAACTGCTGATGCAGAAGTTTAACAGTATGATGTAATCAGTAGAAATGTGCAGAAACTTCCAACTATTATTCTAACATATGCATGCATTTTAAGTTGAGGCCCACAGAAACTTACAGTAAATAACGGATTAGATTACCCAGCTGGGTTCATTTTACTCTTGCCATATCAGATTTTCAGTTTTAATCGTGTGCCCCATCTCTCCCTGTATAGATAGAAACACTTGAGTGCAGGGCCTGACAGTCAATATTTGCCCCCCCCCCCCAAATATGTACAAATCTGGAGTCAATTTTGTGATGCAAATGTTCAAAATGTTAGTCTCAATTAACTGGGAACCAATAACAAAACAAACATAGCTGCAACAAACCCACTGGGAATATCTCAATTGGAAACTCATGAGCTTACATCTTCCTTTGCTTGAAAAAAAAGTATCATCTTAGTCTACGAAAGAAACATTTGGACAAGTGTCTTCTTGACTGGGGCTGTATTTGAAATCTTGGGAGTTAAAGAAAGTTTGTTCACTACTCTAAACTGTACGGCTAAACTGTCTGCTGAAGAAGCTAACAGTCAGTCAAATTGGGTTTAACCCAAAAGAATTTTGTCTGAACTTTTTTTCGTACTTATACCTATCATTCATCTAATTTGGGATATGTCACACACACACAGATATATAATATATATATATATATATATATATATATTATATATAAGATATATATATATATATATACCATAATTTGCCAGCTTACAAAGAGCACTCTGGTTTATACAGTGAAGTGTCAAACAGTCCAATGCTGTACAAATCCATGTCCAGCATTTTTGGTTTGGATTTGGGAGTTGTTGTTAAATCATATTGGCAGCTTATCAATGAATGGAAACTTTAGTTTTTGTTGCTGCTGTTCTTTAAGTTTTTACACTAGGCTATTATACTGTTCTTAATGGATTTTTCAAATTCATGAAAGTATTTGTACAAAAAAAAAATACACCAAACTTTGCAGTTGATGATATATACAGCATATATTATTCAAGGTGTAAACTTGAAAAAAATCCACACAAGGTTATTCATCAAACTTGATTTCTGTGTTACTGCAGTACATTCTTAGTCATTATTTTAAAAAGGTCGCCCTATTTCTTATGTCATTTCTAATATGTATTTTATTTATGTAAAAAAAAAAAAAAAAAAAAGCACATTTTAATGTAACTTGTGTTCATCGTTGTGTTGTATTTAAACTGCAAAACTGCAATTGAGCGGATATGTTTTGTAGAGGGCTGCAGAACTAGGCAGGGTAGGTGCAGAATATGCAGAGATGGTATTTGTCAGACAGCATGGAGCATACCTTCTCAGCATCAGCACTTTCTCATGAAAGGTTGACCTTGGATCTGACAAACACCCCCCCCCCCCCCCCCCCCCCCCCCCCACCCCCACTGATTCAGGTTTGCATAAAAAAAATAAAGAACAAATAACAAAACAAAAAAGAAAATGCCAAGGTTTGTAATGCTTTTGCAAGCAGCCTGCAAAAACATAAATGTGCTTATGTTGACCTAGCCAGGTGATGGCTGTCCTATTACAGATAGGGTTTGTAAATGCCACTGTACTGTGTGTGTTTTCTTTTGAGCACAAGAACATTCAGCTGCAGCAGGAATTACCCTCAAGCAGTACAATAAAGATTTATTGTTTTGTTTTGTTTGTTTCTTTGTTGTTAAACAGTACTTGTTAATATTCACAAGCAGTCATTTATTCTACAATAAGGTATTTTAGCTTCATTGTGATTTGGCACATTGTCTTCACTTGGACGCTGCACCGTAATTTCTCATGAAATTTCTTTCACTTTAAAATTCACCAGTTAAAAGTGTTGCATTTTTTTTAAAATTATTTTATTTATTAACAACAAATAACATCCTCCTAGCCAATTCTACCCAGTGGCTTGAACGGCTAGCAATAGCAGAATATTTTATACTGCAGACTGTAGCTGCTAGAATATAACCTAGCCATAGTGAAACCAAGCAAAGTATTGAACAGTAAATACTGGCTGCATAGAATAGCATTTGTATTTAAAATCAATAAATAAAATTATATGATAATTATCATTAATCTTTATTCCAATTGGGTGCAGTGATCCTCAAATGTTTAACAATGGTGTCGTGACATTTTCTGTTAGCCGATTTGGATTCATGTTGGTTCAAAGTTGGGGAATGGGGTGTATCTGGGATGTTATTTAGAATACTAGTCTTTGCACTTTAGAGGATCCGTTGTTTCTCTAACTGGTGACTGACGTTTGCTGCTGAAATCTACACTGACTTACTGTAGCTGGCAGCGAAAAAGGACTGCTGATTCATTTTGTGTTTCAAAGTGAGTGTGCCTGAAAAAGAAAAATACAACTGTTAATCATCTACTCTGCTGTAATAACAATACATTCTACATATACAGTATATATTAACAAATGTGTGCAATGTGTTCTAAAGAAAAAACAAGATACAAAAACTGGTAAAAGAAAATCAAATTGTGTATTATATATAAAGACTATTTTGTTAAATACAAGAACATGTGTTATTCAGCAAAAAGCGTTGTGTATTTCTTCTGCATTGTTTGTGTATTTAATGAGAGGGATTTCTCTATGTTTTAATACTGCTATCGTTAATACAATTATAGATGTCTATACAATAATAGAAATGGATATGGACAGATGAACACATCTAAATACAGGATACTCCACAAAGCTTAGTGCCGAATTTATTGACATGAGCGAGGACGGCCGACCAGCATGGAGCCCTTCTTCGCTGTTGAGTAGCTATTTCCGAATCAGTGTTACTTTCTTAATCATTGATCAGGATAAATGGTTAGGAAAGCTTCACACTGGGGAGGGACTCCGTCCTCACTGCTGGTATTTGACGTGTAGAAACCCACTTACTGGCCTTACCAGTTCATTTAAAAATAACCAATGAGACAATCAGAACTCAGGAGCAAATAAGAGAAAAAAAAATCATAATTTATGCTTTTTTTTTTTTTCTTTGATAATAGCATAAAACCAGTGCCATTTCCTTTGAACTAGAATTGTGCAAGATGAATCCGTACAAGAGGGTTACGGTAACATTGAAGTCTCAGTACAGAACGGAAATAAAGCAAATCGCTTCCCCGTTTTTCAAGAGGTGAAGAGGTCTGATAACACTGCGCCATCCCCTCCCTTTTCTGAGCTCCAATTAATCACAACTCTGAAAATCTTCCACTCCATTCACTGCCTCCGCCTTCCTTTCGGCTAAGTTGGAGATGCAATTTAAAGCAGAAAGTTGCAATCAATAGCAAATTAGGAGCATCATATACATAGAAAGGCTCTCTCTGGGTCCAGGCAAAGCAATGCCTCTGGGGAGACAGAAGGCAAGTGATGTGCAGGCTTCCTCAACAGTGTCAACGAAGCAACAAGCACTTGGGTGCGCTTTTCACAAGAAATCGACACAACTGGTGACTGCATGGAGGAATGAATTGCTTTAGTCTTACAAACTCTGAGAAACTGCTTCTCAGTGATTTACGGTAGAAGCAGCACTGAACAGCACACATTAAAAGGGGTACAATGGGAATGCAATTGATGAAAGAGAGGATGGTAAAGAACAACAGCAACACCTCAGAGGAATGAGATCCATATCCCCAGACATAGCAAAAAAGACAGGATACAATCAGATTTTATTTTGTTTTAAATCAACGCTAATTTTTTCTTATTGACAATGCCAAACAAAAGCCACTTACATCTTACTGTCATACAAAAACACAGCACTCAAATCACACTTTTTATAAACTCAAATTTTATAAAAAGTCTGAATAAAAAGATTTCAAATTTCCAAAAATCTGAACTGTGTAAAATGACAGAATTTTTCACTTCTATACCATGGATGTTCAGCCTCATTTCATACATGCTTATTTAAATACATGTATATACATGCATACATTTAATATTTACATAGGTAAGTCATGGAGGCAGGGAGTGGAAATACCTCCCAGTCCATGTTGATTAATCTAGGGGAACTTTGGAGTTCTGTTGATTGAGCCAACATTACAGAACAAGCCGTGTTACAAGTACTATTCACATGTCATGGATCAAAAGTATAACATAACAAATTCACACCCTGTGCAACCAGAACCCCACCTGATCTTCACAATTACAATCCAAGGGCTCCATATGGCATCAGGACCTATCCTAAATACTCACTGCCAAGAAAATGAATTTCCATTGTGGCAGCAGGAAACACACAAGGAAGAACGTTGCAGTTCCTGCGGACGGTGAGATTATATATACCGGCTCCATCACCCCTCTAAGCTGCTGGGCTCTGGTACAGGCAGGAACTGGAAGGCTGCGCTGCAGTGGATGAGCCAGGAGGACGGGGCGGACCACACTTTGCCCATGCGAACCCTCTCGGGGCGGGCACTGGCTCCGGGCTCATACACTATGTACTGGGTGCAGAAGGACTGGTCGGACTTGGGCGGGGCGTGGTAAGCAACCGTGTTGATGGTCTGCGTGACGTCGCTGTCTGGCTTGGGCTGTCGGCAGAGGATGTGACCCCCGCCCTCCCTCACCAGCTGCACCAGATCCTCCTTCGGGGGTTTCTTAAAACAGCCCAGGAAGTAGAAGTGACAGCCGTCAAAGAGCCGGGGCAACTGGAACAACAAGAACAGGTTTGTTTGGATAGGTCTCTTAAGAAGGCAGTGTGGTCCAGTGGTTAAAGTCCAGGGCGTGTAACCAGAAGGTCACCGGTTCAAATCCCACCTCTGCAACTGACTGACTCACTGGGTGACCCTCAGTAAGTCACTAAACCTCCTTGTGCTCTATCCTGCAGATGAGATGTTAAATCAATGTCCTATTGTAAGTGGCTCAGCATATAATGCAGTTAACAGCCTACCTCTGTAAAGCACTTTGTGATGGTGGTCTACTATGAGAGGCACTATATAAAGATATTATTATTATTATTATTATTATTATTATTATTATTATATAGAATTGTCACTGAACACTTTGAAGTGTTAAGGAATACAATATTGTACTTTACATATTCCTATAATATCCTTTTCCGATTTTGGGATAATCACTATTGCTTTCATATGCTATTCACATACCATAGGTCATTTATCAACTCTTAAATGACAGCAAAGAGATTCCTCTCCAGATCCTAGAAAGATGAATTTCACTCTGAACTGTTTTTCCTCTTTAGACTAACCTGCAGCTGCTTCTTTCACAGCATGGTTAATACAGCACTGATATACAGTCCTGTGAATAATGAGGGGTAGGGGCTATTGTACTGTCCTCTAGAGGTACTGAAAAAATAAAGAATTAAGAAATTGCATAACCAATCCATAGAAAAATAAAAGTTGAACAGACATGTTCATGCATTAGGTTTTTCCAGCAGCATTTCATACAGAGGTTCTTGTTCTCCATCATCACCCAAATTCACACCACCCCAACCCGCAGTTTAGGTGTCAATTCTTCCTACAGAACTTCCTTCTGCTAGCTGCCCAGATTGCAACGAGCAACGGGATCACTGACCATCTGCTCCTGGTTCAGCCGGCCGCGGCGCGGACCCTCGGCCACTTCGTACTCCTGCTCCGGTACCTGCTCCCCAGCCTCCAGACAAGCGGTCACCCCTGAGGAGAGAAAGCACAAGGCAGCGAGGTTCACTCTCCCAGGCTTTGCTGAAAGATACAAGAACACACTGGAGCTGGACCGTTCCTTATTGAAAAGTGGCTTGAAGCACAGCAAAGTGCATTTACTTACCATAAAGCTTAATCTGATTTTAGCATAAAATTGGGATTTCATTAACATTAATAATAATAATAATTAAATTAATTTAATTAATACTCAAATGCACTAAATAAATGTAAAACTTCAGCAAAGCTGGGTCAATGAGAAGTCGAGTACAGCTTTCCAGCTATATCTAGATAATCTTATGGTAGAGCCCAAGCTACAATG
Organism: Polyodon spathula; assembly: GCF_017654505.1. Taxonomy (NCBI): domain Eukaryota; kingdom Metazoa; phylum Chordata; class Actinopteri; order Acipenseriformes; family Polyodontidae; genus Polyodon; species Polyodon spathula. Next base: position 2,092,001 of record NC_054544.1, on the reverse strand, counting down.
GGAGGATTTATTTGTTAACCTGCCCAGTATATTTTGAGTTAAATAGCTTTATTAAATCAGCACCTAATGGACCGATTATAGTGGCATACTGTATAGTGCATACAGCAGCTTCCCAGGTCTGACAAGACCAAAACACAGGACTGCAGGCCCAACATGTGCATTTGGGATGACACAGAGCCTGGCACCTGACAAGCACACCAGCAGTAAGCGTCTGGAACAGTTTCACCTCAGTGACTGGATTTCACTTAAACCACCTCTGCCAAATACCCTCATTTGCAGTGGGTAAATAAGACATCGTAGCCTGCGCCCCAAAAGCCTATGTCCTATTGCCATTTCAATATTTTTTCCTAAAGCTTGCATGCCAGTGCTCTGGTTTTGCATAACTTTTCAGATTTCTTTAAATAAACCGCATTACAAGTATGGAAGTTATTCTTACAGCTTAAAAAAAAAAAAAATGCTTCACACAAAACAAATAAACCAGCTGGCTTTTTACAGTCAACACAATTTGAAACCCTGGTAATCACAGCATGCCATTGACTACAGGACATACAGAGAGGGTCCCCTCACTGAACACTCACAGAGAGGGTCCCCACACTGAACACTCACAGAGAGGGTCCCCTCACTGAACACTCACAGAGAGGGTCCCCACACTGAACACTCACAGAGAGGGTCCCCACACTGAACACTCACAGAGAGGGTCCCCACACTGAACACTCACAGGAGAGGGTCCCCTCACTGAACACTCACAGGAGAGGGTCCCCACACTGAACACTCACAGGAGAGGGTCCCCACACTGGAGAGGGTCCCCACACTGAACACTCACAGAGAGGGTCCCCACACTGGAGAGGGTCCCCACACTGAACACTCACAGAGAGGGTCCCCACACTGAACACTCACAGGAGACGGTCCCCACACTGGAGAGGGTCCCCACAGTGAACACTCACAGGAGAGGGTCCCCTCACTGAACACTCACAGAGAGGGTCCCCACACTGAACACTCACAGAGAGGGTCCCCACACTGAACACTCACAGAGAGGGTCCCCACACTGAACACTCACAGAGAGGGTCCCCACACTGAACACTCACAGAGAGGGTCCCCACACTGAACACTCACAGAGAGGGTCCCCTCACTGAACACTCACAGAGAGGGTCCCCACACTGAACACTCACAGAGAGGGTCCCCACACTGAACACTCACAGGAGAGGGTCCCCACACTGAACACTCACAGGAGAGGGTCCCCACACTGAACACTCACAGGAGAGGGTCCCCACACTGAACACTCACAGGAGAGGGTCCCCACACTGGAGAGGGTCCCCACACTGAACACTCACAGAGAGGGTCCCCACACTGGAGAGGGTCCCCACACTGAACACTCACAGAGAGGGTCCCCACACTGAACACTCACAGGAGACGGTCCCCACACTGGAGAGGGTCCCCACACTGAACACTCACAGGAGACGGTCCCCACACTGGAGAGGGTCCCCACACTGAACACTCACAGAGAGGGTCCCCACACTGGAGAGGGTCCCCACACTGAACACTCACAGAGAGGGTCCCCACACTGGAGAGGGTCCCCACACTGAACACTCACAGAGAGGGTCCCCACACTGAACACTCACAGAGAGGGTCCCCACACTGGAGAGGGTCCCCACACTGAACACTCACAGGAGAGGGTCCCCACACTAAACACTCACAGGAGAGGGTCCCCACACTGAACACTCACAGGAGAGGGTCCCCACACTGAACACTCACAGAGAGGGTCCCACACTGAACACTCACAGAGAGGGTCCCCACACCGCTCCCCCCACTGAACAGTAATTCTTTGTTTTTGCCACACTGACATACTGTGTATGGCCATTGCAGTCATGCAAGCCTAGCCCTAATCCTGTTTGACCTGCACAGGGCGCTTCATTGGTACCCGTGCTCCTGCATGGTATACTGTAGGAGGATGTGTTTGATTCATCCCTCTGTTGCACGAGGAGTCTAGCAACAGCCGTTGACGGCACCATAAACTCGACCTTTATCATGAGATGAAAGGAGCAGCTAAGCTAATTCAGGTTAGCATCAGTGGAATTCCCATCGTCATTAACAAACTGTTTGAAAGAAATAAAACTCCAAGCTTTCCAAATACAGGACTTACTGTAACAGTCTTTTAATTGGAAACCTGTGACTCAGACAGATGGAAGGATGCTGTTAATTATAAACATTCAGATTCGGCATGCCCCAAAAGCTGTGAGCCGAACCCTCCTCCTGGGAGAGACGGAGGTGAACAGCGGCATCGAGAGCACAGAGAGCGCCGAGCCGAACCCTCCTCCTAGGAGAGACGGAGGCGAACAGCGGCATCGAGAGCGCAGAGAGCGCCGAGCCGAACCCTCCTCCTGGGAGAGACGGAGGCGAACAGCGGCATCGAGAGCGCAGAGAGAGCCGAGCCGAACCCTCCTCCTGGGAGAGACGGAGGCGAACAGCGGCATCGAGAGCGCAGAGAGCGCCGAGCCGAACCCTCCTCCTGGGAGAGACGGAGGCGAACAGCGGCATCGAGAGCGCAGAGAGCGCCGAGCCGAACCCTCCTCCTGGGAGAGACGGAGGCGAACAGCGGCATCGAGAGCGCAGAGAGCGCCGAGCCGAACCCTCCTCCTGGGAGAGACGGAGGCGAACAGCGGCATCGAGAGCGCAGAGAGCGCCGAGCCGAACCCTCCTCCTGGGAGAGACGGAGGCGAACAGCGGCATCGAGAGCGCAGAGAGCGCCGAGCCGAACCCTCCTCCTGGGAGAGACGGAGGCGAACAGCGGCATCGAGAGCGCAGAGAGAGCCGAGCCGAACCCTCCTCCTGGGAGAGACGGAGGCGAACAGCGGCATCGAGAGCGCAGAGAGCGCCGAGCCGAACCCTCCTGCTGGGAGAGACGCAGGTGAACAGTACCATCGAGAGAGAGCTGAGCTGAACCCTGTCCCCTTTAAGTCACGCATGTTTCACAATCCATGTCTACTGCACATTACGTTTTTGCTTCTCTGTCTCAGCAAGTTGGTCTGTCAACACTTGTGATTTACCACAGTACTTTTGTACTTACACTGAAACTTCAATATCCAGCAGCCTGTCAAGACCCCCAGAAGGCACTTCATACTACATGGCATATGGTCACCCGAGATGATAATATGGGTCACTGAAAAAGGAGGAAAGAAAAGGTTCTGAATTTTGTTTAAGCTGCAGTGCTGCTACAACTAAAGAAAGTATAAATGGCAAGTAAATGCTAAAACCCAAATTCAATAAAAAAATATATATACAAGCCTAACACCAACGGGACACAGGACCAGACGGGCTCCTCGCGCTGACTCCAGAGTACAGAGTTTTGGTAAAGAATGCCCTAACCAAGTTTCAGCATAATTGTAGAAGCAGTTATGCAACTGTAACAAATACAGACTGAGACACCTGCATCTTTATATCCCCGGACTCTCACTCAACAGCACTTCCTACACAATTTTACCAACCACAAAACAAAAAGAAGCCTGTTGTGTAACATACCCGAGTTATTGAACGTGTCGCTCTTCCCTACATTCAACAGCGTGGCCAGCTTGTTCACTTTGGATTGCTGCGCTCCTGTCAGGCCGCTGCTTAGCAACACGCTGCGTCTCTGGCTGACTGGGGCCTAAAAGAAAGGAAGGAATTCCGCTCAACAGTACTGCAATGTGACCGGCCGGTTAAACCCATTTCAGGCTTTACTGTGGGCTTAAATTGGTTTCAATCAAGCCCTTGGCCTATAGGATACATCTTACACTGCATGGCAAAGCCTGGAATGCCTTAAACTGCACTGGAATGTCACTCTTACCCGTTATCCATGATGCTAACTATTTCAGAATTATTATTTTTTTCCTACAAGTAAATTATACTTAGAAAGTACACCACCCCTTAAAAAAACATTATGTACTAAACTACTGCATGAATTGATAACGTGTTTAAGTTGTTTTGGTAAGAAATTTCTTTACTGTGCATTTTATATTCGAACCCTGCTGTTTAAGGAGTAATTAGCTTGGAAAGCCATTTCTACTGTTTTATTATATAGTGCCATTGATATCACTATGTAACACAATTTTTGTTCCTGGGTAGTAAGTGTTATTTCCTAATTGCTTATGCCTCAAAAGTATAGAACATGGCTATTAGTCCCCACAAACTTTGCTTTTGTGACCAGGACAGTGATATTTCAAAATATCACTATTTCCAATGGGAAAATGGGCAAATGTGTGTCTTTTCGTTCACATAAAGTCAGAAAAAAACAACATATGAATCCAAATTAACATGTATTTATACTAAAGTAATACAAAAATGACTACAAAAGATTTAGAAGTGAGTAGTTTTTCGAGATTTACAATTATACTGTATTTACAGTATAATTGTAAATCTCGAAAAACTACTTGCTTCTAAATCTTTTGTAGTCATCTTTGTATTACTTTAGTATAAATACATGTTAATTTGGATTCATATGTTGTTTTTTTCTGACTTTAGGTGAACGAAAAGACACACATTTGCCCATTTTCCCATTGGAAATAGTGATATTTTGAAATATCACTGTCCTGGTCACAAAAGCAAAGTTTGTGGGGACTAATAGCCATGTTCTATACTTTTGAGGCATAAGCAATTAGGAAATAACACTTACTACCCAGGAACAAAAAATAAATAAATTGTTACACAGTGTATTTGATAGTGTTTGAGATCATTCTGAGTGTTTTTGGGTTCTGTTGCTGCAAAATTAAAATTCCCTGGTACCTTGCCAAGGCTCTGGCAAGGGCGGTGTGGTGCAGGGATGGGGACGGGACCCTTGTGTGCAGCCAGGAGGAGAGCCCTCATCTCGTCCGTCTCTGCATGGTCAATGGGCCGCAGTCCGAAGATGTTCCTGTGAAAAGGGAACACAAAGGAATAAGAGATAATAACCACACAGTCCAGTCCATACATATGTGCTGCACGAGTCAGCAGGCAGTGCAAGTGAAAATACCAAGTACCACAAGAAGACAAAGCTGGTTTTAGATGCCATTTTCCAGTGGGCAGTGACAATAGAGATACCTGTCCTATGTGAAGAATTACTGCAGTAATGAGATCAGATTCAGCACAATTCACTTCTCAATAAGCACCCCCACTCTGTGACCCCCAGCCCTCATACACTGTGCTCATCTCCTTAATGAACCTCCTTGTTCAAATCTAAAAGAACACAATAAGTATTTTCCCCAAGCTGTCTGTCTTCATGAAAATCACTCAAGTAATTACACTCATTCAATCTATATCGTACACTGGGGACAGCTGTCTTTAAAAATGATCTTGCATTCGGTTTCAAATCGATAGACACTGCAACTTGTGGAACTTCAATGCAAGAGATACAACAGTATGACGACAACATATGCTGCAATTAAAATGGACAATGTATCTATAGAAGACACAAAAGATATTCACATCCTGAAGCACTGCTAGTTAAACACATGCTCATTTTTTAACTAGGTAAACCCCCTCTCATAGTCAGCAACACTATTTTGTTCCATCACCTCTACGCCATTTCCAACCATTTTCCATTCCTAAAGCAGAGTAGGCGGATAAAACCATGAACAGATAGTCAAGGTTAACACTATTATATAATTTTAAAAAAAAAGTCATACACCGTATATGGCTTCAGATATAATCTCTACCTAATCACCCCTTCATTATTAGTAATACTGCAATAAATAATCCCACAGCAAAAAAGTCTGGCCAGCAAATTCAATGCAGAGATCACAGTACTGACGAACTAAAGCCCAGGCAGGTACTGTCAGAAGTGGAGCAGGTTTCTGGTTTAGAGATGAACAGATTTTCTGTTTCCAGACTGAACTGGATCAGTCTGTACAGGTTGTTTATTCGATCTGGGTAGGGGTTGGAATGATGTGTAGGGCAGGTCACAGCAAACCAGCAGGATTTTTAACCTTGCCGGTACTGTGTGATTATCACACGATTGCGAAGACCCACTGTACACCATCACTTATAAAATAATGTAAAATCCTGTTTTTTTTTTATATGATGGGCTTTCTCTGTATAAATTTCACTTCAGAAAGCACAAAGTAAAAAAATCCTCATTTCTAACCTGCTGTCGAATCCTAAAATATTGCCTCCCTTCTCATTAGCACCCTGTGGAGTGTAAGAGGCACTCGAGAGAGAGGGCGGTGAAGTTTAATATGAATTGGAAACACTTGCAGGGAAAGCGCGCTTGGGATTGGCTCCAGGTGAAGTGGAGGAGGACATGAGAAATCATACCAAGCAATTAATTAAAAGAAGCACAAACACATAAATAAATAAAGGAAAAGGGTTTGGTTCCAGAGATTAAATGCCTGCTCCTAGGGGACAATTAATAGGTCCACTGGTCCATAAAATATTTAATTTGGATTCATGAAGTATTTTTTTTCAGCTACTGGAATGAAAAAGCTATTTGAGTATTCTGATGCGTTTTTTTCCCCTACCCTGAAGGATGTTCTTAGAAATGGATAAATGCAAAATAAAACAGGTAAATCTATAAAATGAACTGCATTAACACAGAGCATCTCTCACTGTCAGGTAGCTACCAACATGATGAATTTTAGCTGGCAGCCACCAAGTGCTCATTTGAGGATAGGCTACTTTGTCATTTTTTGGAGCATTTGTAACTGCCATCTGCCTGTTATTTTAATTGTCTAACTATATCAATACGGTAACTTACTTTAATTCTGTTCACCGCAAAAGTTAAGTCTAAATGTAATGTACAGCTTGTGTTCAGAATTTTTCAAAGAAAAATGTTTGTGGTACTTAATGGGTTAAGCTAGAATGACAGCGCCTCAGTGTGACCAAACGTTGTAACTGGGTTTGAGCATTTTCGATCAAAAGTTAATTCAAAATGTGCAGTAGAACCCCACTGTCCCAACCCAGTCCAAGGGTAATTAAACTACATTCTCAAGACACTTATTATACTTCACTCTATCCTTCCACTTTGTGGAATTATGGCCTACAGGCTATTGTTTTAATACCCCACCCAGGACAGGCAGGGGGAAATTCAGATGACCGTTTCCCAAAAGAGATCTAGAAACTAGAAGACAGCAGGCCCGACCGGTTCAATGAGTCCAATTAAAACAAAGTATATAAAGACGAACACATCCACATCTCAAACTACCCTATCCATATAATCCATCTACTCAAAGCAATACCCACCCATCCATCTATACACCACCCAGCACCCACTACCTATCCTTCCAGCTAGCTATTCAACCATCCATCCACTCAATGTGTCCATGCATCAATTTACAGTTCCATCTTTCCATGGGCACTCTCTGGCACACATCAGTCAGCCCCCAGCATTGCCAACGCTTCACTGGGAAAGGTTTACGGAGCAGAGTATTTAACCATTGGGAGCACTGTGCATGGCGTGTCTGCTTGTTTATTTATATAACATGCTGCCACTCTTCCTGGGACCTCAGTGAGACTGTGCTCATTCATGGGGGTACCAGTCTTGACCAGCTTGTGAAACCCAGCTGTCTAACTGGTACATTGTCTTGACGTTCAGTATTTTGTGACCTCTTCTCAGTTCTGGGAAATGACAAATCTGCAATTCAATTGCAAGATCTGTATTTGTATTGTTGTGACTTAAAAAGCAGGTACCTGTTACTGCCATTACAGAATGGACTCAGGTAGCCCACTGTTCTGTTCCCTCCTGGTAGCTGAGTTAGACATGACTGCCCCTTTGTGAACAGATTAGGAATAACTGGATAACACAGCCATATTTGGTATGATAACCTATGAGAATGTTGTCGAGTCCAGTTAGATCGATTCACTTTGGACAACATCCTACATGGACCTCCAAAACAAAGTGAACCCAAACAGTGAACAGAACGAGGGCAAGGCCTAGAGAACGGCACTATAAAAAAAGGAGCGGAGACATTTCACAAAATAAAATTAATAAAAACTGTTTATTCTGGCACAGGGGTGCCATTCTACAGCTCTGGACAAAAGTTTTCATCACTGAAAATGTTATTATTTGGGTATAATTAAAACAAAATTATTTGTATTTATATATATATATAAGCCATAATAGTAGTACAGTATTTTATGTTAGATTTGTCACAATAAATGTCACATTTATTAATTTGTCAGTATATGGAATAATTACAAAGTGGTATGCAATTCAATATGCTAACGTAACATTATTCAGCAGGTTCCCTTTGACTTTATGAAACAAAATTAGATAATTCTACAGAGCGATGCAAAACTTTTGTCCATAGCTACATGATTGGCTATAGACTCACAGCACTTCTTGGGAGGCTCCATTGCGCAGTAGGAGCTCCACGATGCCAGCGTGTCCGTTCTTCACAGCGTCGTGCAGAGGGGACTCGTTCTGGTAGCCGGTGGTGTTCAACAGCGCCCCCTGCTGCAGCAGCAGCTCCACCACCTTCACATGCCCGTGATTGCAGGCCTCATGCTGCAACATGAACAACAGCCTCATCTCAGAGCAGCTTCTACTTTCATACTTCACTCCAAGGTTCTTAGGGGATTTTTGTAATTTCCTGTGTGTGTAATTTAATTCCAGACCGCCAGTTATTAAACAACAGGGATTGAAATAAGTTTTACTCAGTTTAATAAGACACGCTTGAGTTTGTTTCCTATACACTGGATAATCAAGCTTGTAGTAAAACCTGGTACGGGTGAAACTGCTATGCAATAGGAGTCTTATTGCCATCCTTGAACAATCCCAAATAGTGCTTATATTGACTAGATACAGTACCAATTCTAATTCAACCATTTGGTTTCTTTATCTGGTAACTGTAAATTGTATGTCTTGTATCTTTATTTAATCTTAAAACACACCTGCATACAAGAAGAGAAAAAAGTCAGCTGACAAACACTCACAAGTGGGGTCCAGCCTGCATGGTCTTTGAGATTGGGATCTGCTCCACTCTCCAGCAGCTGCTCCACTGACGATACATCACCCTGGGGTGGTGGTGGGGGGAAAGGAATAACTCCTTAGTAAAGCATGTGGGGATTTCATGTTGGGTTTATATGGTTGTCACCGTGATGCTACCTGTGATGCTAGTGTTCCATGGTTTAAAAAGCCAATGTACATATACCAGTGTATATCTAATGAGTAGTCCCACTCCCCTCATCAAAATGCACAAGAATACTGCAGTAGACCTAATTATATTTGTTTCCTTCCCCCCCCACTGATCATATTAAATAAATAAATCAAATAAAAGCCATGTTGCTTCCTCACCCCTGCCATTAACTGCTGCCTGTAAAAAGAAATCCCCTCCCTCCCCCTCCTCACAGCCCTGCTGCAACCCTGAACAGCTGCTAAAGCTTTTTCCACGTGTCCCAGTTGATAATTACATTGTGAAAAGGACGCTGCAGATTACTGCAGAGCTCAACTTTCCAGCTAACCTCAGCCCAGCCCTTAATTAACAAAGATTTAATGAGAAAATGATGGTAATTACCAGGCTGGTATTGCAATTACAACTACAGGGTAACTAATGGGTAATTTAAAAGAAAACTCATTCCACAGTTCATGCTTCCAGGGACAGGCCTCTTGATAATCTGTCTATGTGCTACAGTGTGATAAAGGAAAGAAAGAGTCGCTGTACACCACTCTCTCAGACACCATGATGAAGCCCTCCCCCAGCAAGGCGCTTGCTTCAGTAGCCTTGGTACAGAATACACAAAGAATAGTAAAAGGCAACAATACCCAAAATGCTTTGCCCTTTTTATGCTGACTGCACGCACAGCTTCACACTCTTCTCTTTTTTCTTCACCGTTGCAGACTGGTGTAAAAACTTTGAAGTTATGCATGCAACTTAGCATGTACAATCACTAGCTGTTCAATAGGGAATAAACTGGGCTATTGGGCATTTACAACAGTAAATACTATATATAAATAATTTAGAAAAATTAAAAAAAACCTTGTGAAGCAAAACATGCAGGTTCTCAAATGGTGCATTAAGATGCACATGTCCCTCTTGGACAACCACCTTACCTTAATACATGCAAGGTGCAGCAGGGTCTCTCCTTTGTGGTTCTTCTTGGTGACTCCAGGGCTTGAATGGGGGATGGGAACACCAGGGGATCCTAGGAGACTGCTACTCTGGGACTTCAACAGAGGGGTGTGGGGAGAAGTGGGAAGGGCTCCCCCCAGATCTCTGCTGCTGCTGCTTCTTCTTCCTTTCCTGGAGGGGGTGGAAGCACGGGAGCTTTCAGGAGGAGTCATCTGGACCACAATCGACTCTGATGGGTTCCTTCTCTGGTTAGAACACTTCCTGGGCCTCTTGGGAGTGCTATCAACACTTGAATCCTGTACCTGTCTTGGCTGCTTGGTGGTTTGGCTTTGCAATGCGGAGGGGTTGCAAGACACTGAGCTTGACCGCTTGGGACTCCTCTCACATGTAGATGGCTGGGTCCTTTGCCCTAAAGGATCTTTGGTTCCTGGAGAACTTGGCCTTGGACATTCCTGGTTGGTCTCTTCATCACTGTTCCCCTCAGTAGCTGGACCATCCTCAGCCACGTTCTTTAAGATCCTGCCCATGTGTAAAGGTCCTGTCCGGGAAAACTTCTCAATTTCAACTTGAGGAACATCTACCTTGGGTTCCTCGGGTTCTCCAGCCTCCATCTCTGCAGAAGGGCTGTGGAGGACCTCCATGCGGCAGAAAGATACCACTTTCTTGGATGAAGGTTCATTGACCTGCCTTTCCTCATCAACCTCCTCCTCTTTCTCTTGTTTTTCCTTATTCTGTCTTTGTCCAGTCCTCTTCCTCCCGAATCCCCACTCTTGGTTGATGTCTTTCAGCCTTTTCTTCTTACTTGCCTTGGCGGCTGGCTTCCTTTTTGGTGCAGATTTTTTGGGGGGGCTCAAAGAGCCCTGGGATGACGAAGAAGGTGGAAAATTGAAAACGGATAAGTCAGCTGTGTCCGGTACAGCGCTGGCTACCTTGGCCCCCTCTTCATTTTCTTTCTGTTGCTGTGGATCTACCTCTGAAGAAGTCTTTGGCTTTTGCACCTTGCATCTCACTTTGCGGCTCCGTGGGCTGAACCAGATTTTAAAGTTCTTCTTCGGTTTGGTATTTGCAGTGCGCCGCGGACTGCTTGGCACTGGATTTGGATCCTTTGTTACATCTAAAAGGAGAAAAAAATATGGGAAGGGCACGAATAAAACAAATACTCTATAAGAGTGAAGCACCATTTATTTACAAATTGTTTTTGTGTACTACATCTGAAAAACATTAAGACACACAGAGAACAGTAATAAGAACTAGTTAAAGGGTGAAAAAGCCCTGATAATTGTGCCCAAATCGTCCATGAATATATTTCGTTCATATATCTATATCTGTCGCAAAATAATCTAAAATGCTGTGGTATGGGATAAAGCACTGCTCTATATTTGTTCAGATATACATCATGGACAGCTACTGGTAGCTGCATGAATGCTATTTAATGCATCTTGTCGTACTGTAAGTACTGAGAGGCAACAGAAGGCCATGAAGAAAAACTATTGGTCTCAACTGTTTGGTTTTGGGGGGGAGGTATAAATTTTCTTTTGTCTGCTGAAAAAAAAAAAAAAGCATAGATCATTCAGAACACATTAAACTCAGGTTAATTGCAGAGTGCTATGAAATGACAGCAGCTCAATCATTCAAGATACACAGCAAGGCTGTTGTAAAATATTTTATTTTCTCAATTAATATAAATAAACTGGAATGTAGCTAACAAAACAAACTGCAGCTACAAAAAAAAACAACAAAAAAACAAGATAACTGATGTCTGTTTGTAATTTTACGCTTCGTTAACTTGAAATAATTGCACTGTGTTATCACAGTTTTTAGTACATGCTGCCACCAAAGACAGCAGTGCCACAATTCTGATTTAATCCAAGAGAAGGTTTTTTCTTTTTTGAACAGGCACTAATGAAGTATATTTCAGCGTACAATTGAATAGGATTGCGAGACCCTGCAGTTTAAAGAAGCATTCAGAGCAAGCTGGACATACCTGCAGTGTCTCTGTGATTCACCAGCTCCTCCAGTTTGCTGCAAAGCTGCACAATGTTGTCTAACTGGCGATTAATGTGAATGTGCTTCACCCAGGCAGGAGCCTGACACACAGAACAGCCAGCACTCAAACACACGCCTGCGCATGACCTGGAAGCAGAGAGGGACCCGCATCCTGTCACTCGGTGTGACCGCAGGCACAATGCGTTGTAATATCAGCACAAGATAAATAAGCCCTCCAGTAACAGAAAACTCCATGCAGGTTTCATTCTGATTATTATTACTGGGTTTTTTTTTTTATGTCTTGTGAAACAGGTATTGCTACAAAATTACTAGGTGCCCCAGAGAGTTTAAAATAAGCTTTATGAAAAGATCTTTCTGCACTACAATGAAACAGTTTTTTTTTTTTTTCTGCTTCCCTTTGGTCTAACCATCCCACAACACTGCCTTTAAAACAACAGTGGCATTATGACCTGCATTGAGATTGAGCCCTGCCCTGCATAGCTGTTCCACCCATTCTAGGTTTCAATATGCGCTTGATTAGCCCCAGTGTATAGGTTACAAGCTCAGGTGCGTCTTAATAAACAGGAATAGATCAAACTGCTAAGCGATGGGAGTCTTATTCCCATCCCTGTATTACCTTATTGCTATTTCTGAATACCTGTAGTTTTACTAACTCTCCATGCACTTACCAACAAAAGATGTGCTCACATCCACCCAAACACACAGGTTCCTTGAGCAGACTTTCACTTTGGGAGGGAAAAAAGACAAACGGAAGGATAATAGTCAAGTCTGTGGAGCAAAGCATTGTCTGCGAGGGTCACAGAGAGAGCACTAACAAGAGCTCAACTAGAGTTGCTAGCATTGTTCAATCATCACAAATAATCGCTGATACAACTTGCTACGTTTCCTATAGTTAATGGACTATGGACTACTTAAGTTGTATAGTGTACAGTGCATAATCTTACGCTGAAATTTAAGTGCATTGATCTGTGTTAGATACAGCTGAGGAGCTATAGGTCAATTTGTGGGTTCTGAACCTTAGCAGAGGTCAAAGGTCATGGGTAATGACATTTTTTTATAGCACAGGTATGATTTCCTATGTGTTCAATATAAACCATGACTATCTGATCCCTAAGGTGCTAAGCCAGTTTTTAGTCTGACCTTTTGGAGAGGTCAAAGGTCGCAAGGGATGACATTTTTTCATACAGCACACATGACTTACTATACCTGTTCCACTATAACTTTGATCATATCGGCACGCCCTAGGTGATCAATTTTAAACGTTAATTCCAATATGGCCGCCAAATCATGTTTATTACGGGCCGCACAACCGTACCAGCATTGAAGAGCATACGTGCAACACTGTTCTTGTTATGGGTCATAAAAGTCGTTTATCAATTATCAATATGGCCGACAAACCATGTGACCAAAACACAGCATTTTGAAATCGACAGCACTTCACATTACCCTGTACTAGTATGGACACATTTATCTAAAATACATAGCGTTGCAGTACTGCAGATCTCCACTGCAGGTCTAAAAAAGTTAATGAAAATAGCAGACAAGTAAACTATACATCTAACCACGTTTGGAATCCTAACTTGCTGCATTATCCTAGTTCATATTGTATTTCACTATATTTGCACTTACCGTAAACTACACTCTATTATAAACATATTAAGCTTGCATTGTAACAAGGTGGTCCTGTAACCTATGCAAGTCGCCTTGGATAAAGGCGTCTGCCAAATAATAATAATAATAATAATAATAATAATAATAATAATAATCTTTAATTAAGAAAATTTCTGTAATTAAGAAACGTAATAACGCTGACAGAGTGATGCCAAGAATAGGGAAGCTGTTTATTTGGCGTCAGTCCGGTCATAAACAAAGTTACCATTTGGAGCAAAGCAGTAATCTTCGGAACCGCTCGAGAGATACTCGAGTCTTCGGCCAGAACCGAATTCGCGGATCGGGTTCCGAGCGCCGGTCCACGGACCCGCAAGCCGTCTCGTCCCCACAGTCAACTCGCAGCACAGTTTCTGTTCTCTGTACATCCATGTTTGGTGTACCCTATTATTTGACCATATGAATATCCGGCAGGATCGGCGTTCAGATCTCCCGCCAGTCTAGAAAAAGGAGGAGCGAGAGAAAAAACAAAACAAAACAGTGCACCGAATTCTCTAAACAATGAAGGCAACTTTACGCGCTGTGTAATTTAATGATAATCAGTTCCGCTGAAATTGAAATCAGTTGTCTTGCTGCTGTATGTTTTAGTACAGAGGCCACCAGGGAAATCGACGGCTTGCACTCCCCCAAACAATACTGTTAGGGACCGGGGAGATTGTTGTATATTAGTATTTAACGTAAAAGCAGGGGCATTGGAAAATGAATACTGCGGTAACAAATCCAAATGTTCGTTTTGCTGTGGATATGTTTTCAGTTGTAGAAACATGTATGTTAAATTAAAATTAATGGGGCTCTTTAGCATGATTTACGCTGATTTGGTAATGAAGGTTGAAATGTTAATATTGTGTGTTACGCAACACACTTTAGTGTAAATGGACAGTCCCTTACTTGGCCAATAATTCATAACAAATCCATGAATGTCTCCCTCTTGCGTCTCCGTCACGATGTGCAACACAACACAGACTATGTAGATCTGTTTGAATCCGAGACTGAAATGATAGATGTCTGTATAGGCAGGCCATTCACTGACAATGCTGTCCCGGTATGTTTAAACAAACAAAGAAATACAGGTGCACATCTCGACCTTGTCTATTTGACCACTTACGTGTACGTAAACAGGAAATGTGCATTATTTACACGACAGTTGCGTAAAATATAACAAGTATGCGTTGTAGCTATTTACCGTTTTGCTGTTTACCACATCCGTAGCAATATTATTACAGTTTTGTTTTCCCCCTTAATCCATAACACAAACCATAATAACAGTTATTATTATTGAATCCATAATAATTGCAGAGGGATTTTATACCTAGACTAATAGATGGGCTGCAGTGAATTACAAGGTTATAATTGCATCGAGGGGTTCTAGTGAAACAAACCACCAGAGCAAAGCTCCAGTGGTGTATGATGAATTCACCAGAACTCTGAGTATCATAGTGGAGTAAATCCGTATTATAGCATTATTTTGGAGTAAATAAGGGAGTAATTCCTTTAACCTGTACATCATGACTTTACATTATATAGAGAATTTCTTTGTACACAGATGTTTGAGACTGCATTATCCACCATAAATCTAATCAGAGCGAGCAATGACTGTTGCCCTAGTGTTTATTTTCGGTGCGCTAACATTTGGAAATTCAATCCGGTTTGACCCATATTTGATGATATCACAGCAAGGCTTTCTTTTATTAAAACAAGGTAACCTTTGGTAAAGAGTTTCTCTTTTTATGGTACAACTACTGGAGCACATAAAAGTGTCCGGGGTAGAAATTAATCTTTTCCAGGTAACGACCCTCAGAGTGTGATAAAAATCACAGTAAAGTCGCCAACAGCAGTTTATAAGACTCGCTGACATTTTATGACTGAACCACCCACCACTGAGCCTGATTCATCCTTATTAATCTTGCAGCTGCTGTGATTGATTCCTCGGAGGAAGCTAGGATGAGAAACACACAGAAGCAGAGGATGTGAGGATACAGTGAGTGGGGTTCAGACAGGGTGCTTTCTCACGTACTGGCATGTAGTGTACGTTGCACTCACTGTACTGGGCATTACAACTCATGCATACACTCAAGTTAAAGCTAACACACACCGTGGGTCATCGTTCTGGTAATGGCATGTTATAATTACTGATTTTAAGCTGTCAGTTGTCATCTTTCCCTATTGGTTACCTTTATAAAAGATTACCATGTTATTTTCTCATGGAATCTATGCTATTTTACCATGCTTTCCTCATAGTGTACCCTGATTTGCCAGGTTTCTAAATATGCTTTACTATACCTCACAGTCCTGTACTATGTTCACCTATGCTTTATTACACTTTGCTATGCTTTTGTAATGGTAAACTTTTCCAAGGGTACTAAGTGCTTTCAGTTGCTTTTGCACAGATCTAGTACACGCACTGGCTTTGTGAAGTGTAGACCTAAAGAAAGGAAAGGAAGTAAGCAAAGTGTGTGTGTAACAGGGGAGACCTGGACTGGTCATCTGACATATGCACGATGTTGCAGGAAGAGGGCAGCAACACCATGGGATCCGCCTGCCTGTCATGGCAGTGACACAGCGGGTGTGTGGGCTTTCTCTCTCTCCGAGTGGCTGGGAGGTGGGCCTTGGGCATATTGCTGGGCTATAAATGAATACTTTGTTGTTTCCTTAGATCTACCCCTCTAGACCAGGTCAAGCCAGCGGAAGCATGGCTAGACCCTACCGTGGACAAACGGAAAAGAAAATAAACAGAAACTCAACAATAAGAAACCAAAGAGATAGCGAGAGAGACAGCGGGGAATCATTGGGCAGACCCCGATAGTGTGCAAAAATAGTTGAGGGAACAGCAAAGAGTAGGACGGAGACCCGGGCTGTGCAAGTAGCGACGGCCGGGGTGATGCTGCCAAGTGCAGAACCTTTTATTTGTAGTTTGATTACTGTGTTTTATTTTCCTTTTTTCTTTCACCTTTTGTTTTGATTACACCGTGTAACATTTTTTTTTTTTTGGTTCCTGGGTAGTAAGTGTTATTTCCTAATTGCTTATGCCTCAAAAGTATAGAAAATTATTATTCCCCACAAACTTTGCTTTTGTGACCAGGACAGTGATATTTTGAAATTTACCTATTTTCCGGGAACATTCCAGATAGATTCAGTGCTGAGTAAACTTGGGAGTAACTTCTAGAACTTTCTAGAACTTTCCAGTAATATAAATAGTAGTATAAATACAGGGACCTTAAGCCCACCAGTTCGGTTTAGTTCCAGCTGCCTAAGTGGATACATATCTGAGATGGCATCAAGAGGCTGCAATGGTGGCATTCCTGATGGGTCTCCAAGGCGGTTTTACCAAGTTTCCCTGCTATCTTTGCCTTTGGGACAGCAGGGACACCAAGGCGCACTACCACAGGCGGGACTGGCCACAGCGGACCGAGTTCTCTGTGGGGAGGAACAACGTCAAGTGGGAGCCACTGGTGGACCCCCGGAAGGTGCTGATGCCACCACTGCACATCAAATTGGGCCTTATGAAACAATTTGTCAGAGCTCTAGATAAGGAGTTGGCAGCCTTCAAGTACCTTCAAGACTTCTTCCCTAAGCTGTCTGAGGCAAAGGTCAAAGCCGTTGTCTTCATTGGACCACAGATAAAGAAGATCCTGGAGTGCAATGAATTCCCCAAGAAGCTCACTAGTAAGGAGAAAGCGGCTTGGAACAGTTTTGTCGCAGTGGTTCGGGGCTTCCTGGACAATCACAAGGCCGAAAACTATGTGGAGCTGGTTGAGACTCTGGTGAAGAACTACGGCACAATGGGCTGTAGGATGTCCCTCAAAGTCCATATCCTTGATGCTCATCTTGATAAATTCAAGGATAACATGGGAAGCAAGGCAAGCACTTCCACCAGGATAGACTGGACTTTGAACGCCGCTACCAAGGACAGTATAACGAGAACATGATGGAAGACTACATTTGGGGGCTGATTCGTGAAAGTGATCTACAGTATAATCGTAAATCCCGAAATACTACTCACTTCTAAATCTTTTGTAGTCATTTTTGTATTACTTTAGTATAAATACATGTTAATTTGGATATGTTGTTTTTTTCTGACTTTATGTGAACGAAAAGATCATTTTCTCATTGGAAATAGGTAAATTTCAAAATATCACTGTCCTGGTCACAAAAGCAAAGTTTGTGGGGAATAATAGCCATTTTCTATACTTTTGAGGCATAAGCAATTAGAAAATAACACTTACTACCCAGGAACAAAAATTGTGTTACATAGTGTTATTCTTTTGAGCACCTGCGAGTGCGCCCACACCTGAATTGTTTACCTCCTTTGGTATTCCTGTGGTCCTGTTTACCATAGTTGGTAGGCAGGCCACAAACACCAGCGCCCTCTGCAGACTAAAAAAAAAAAAAATTAGAAAAGAAAATAAAACCTGTGTGGTGGTCCAAATACACTTTTCTGTCTCCTGTGTCAGTGAATTCCCCCACCTTTCCACAGTGTGAATGAAAGGGTTGAACTTTCTGCTTCAGCTCTCAGAGCGTGTGTTTGAAAGGGTTGAACTCTCTGCTTCAGCTCTCAGAGCGTGTGTTTGAAAGGGTTGAACTCCTCTCTGCTTCAGCTCTCAGAGCGTGTTTGAAAGGGTTGAACTCCTCTTTGCTTCAGCTCTCAGAGCGTGTGTTTGAAAGGGTTGAACTCCTCTCTGCTTCATCTCTCAGAGCGTGTGTTTGAAGGGTTGAACTCCTCTCTGCTTCAGCTCTCAGAGCTGGCTTGGTTGCTTCAACCTCCACTTTCTACTGATATGCACAACATAGACAACTTTTCTGAAAGAAGTAAAACTTTGTAGCCTTTGTCTCAGAGTAGGGCAAAGCAATAAAGCAATGCTTGTATCCCCTCTTCTTATCAGAATGATGTCAGAAAGAAAAAACTAAATATGGACACACATATAAATAACTGACACTATTAACGTTTTTGCAAAATACATAGTTTGTATTGAATAAAATATACTTTTTGCAATAATTCTATATCATAAATAATTACAGTTAAATATCAAGTAAAACTAGCAGGGTTGTAGCAGGTGTTGGGAATGCTGAAACACTGGAGTGCTGTGAGGATTCCCGAATGGAAGTTTGAATCAGGTTCCAGTCTGGATTCTATTTGAGAACACACTTATCAAGAATGCTGTGCAGGAGTGCTTTGCCAATGCAGCAGCTTCCTAATGTTTGGGATAAACAGACTGTGTGGTTACATGATATAGGCATGTTTTAAACAGTACTGCCTATGCACTAGAGGAGGTAATAAATCCTAGGACACTGCCATGAAAAAATAGCTTTACCAAACCACTGATCAGTAATTAATCAAGCAGAACAGTATGTTAGTACAAATGAATACATAAAAGCTTAATTCTCAAACCGAACGCAGGAAATGCATGCACATGGATTAGGAAGTGGTTAACATGTAGAAAACAGAAAGTACTGATTAGAGGAGAAATCTCAAAATTAAATTTGCAGACGACACAAAAATAGGAGGAGTGGCAAATACTGTTGCAGCAGCAAAGGTCATTCAAAATGATCTAGACAAGATTCAGAACTGGGCAGACACATGGCAAATGACATTTAATAGAGAAAAGTGTAAGGTACTGCATGCAGGCAATATAAATATGCATTATAACTATCATAAGCGAGATACTAAAATTGAAGAAGTAGTCTATGAAAAAGACCTAGGAATTTATGTTGACTCAGAAATGTCTTCATCTAGACAATGTGGGGAAGTTGTAAAAAAAGGCCAACAAGAGGCTTGGCTATATAGTAAAAAGTGTTGAATTTAAATCAAGGGAAGTAATGTTAAAACTTTACAATGCATTAGTAAGACCTCATCTAGTATATTGTGTTCAGTTCTGGTCACCTCACTACAAAAAGGATATTGCTGCTCTAGAATGAGTGCAAAGAACAGAGTCCAGAATTATTCCAGGTTTAAAAGGCATGTCATATGGTTTAAAGAATTGAATCTATTCAGTCTTGAACAAGAAGACTTCTAATTCTAAAACGTATTGTCACCCCAGGGGACTTTTTTGACCTAAAAAAAAGAAGCAAGGGCCAGGGGTCACAAATGGAGATTAGGTAAAGGGGCATTCAGACCAGAAAATAGGAGGCACTTTTTTTTCTGGAACCATCTCCCCAGTAATGTTGTTGACGCTGACACCCTGGGATCCTTCAAGAAGCTGCTTGATGAGATTCTGGGATCAATAAGCTACTAACAACCAAACGAGCAAGATGGGCTGAATGGCCTCCTCTTGTTTGTAAACTTTCTTATGTTCCAATACAAAAGTGGAATATTAAATAATATACTCCCTTATAAAAGCTTGCCATTGTATATTGCATTTGTCAGGCTTTTCCATTTTACCAATACTGCCTTACCATTCTATCACAGTAGTATATCAATGTTATATTATACTTTGCTATGCTTTTTATGTACTGCAGCAAACTTTTTAACAGGGATATCCAGTCATAATTTGTGTATTTTAAATGGTTAAATAAATTGAAATACAAATGTAATTTAAAAAAAAAAAAAATTCACTGATTGTCAGACTTCCTTCTTTGCAGCTCACTTGTCACTGTAAATAACGGAAATAAGAGCAGTAATGTTGTTAGTATTCTTTGGGTTGATTAAGTAGAACACAGTGCTTCTGCATGTATGATTGTGTTTCCAGTAGCCTTGTTTTGAAGCACCCCAGTACCCATCACGAGGATCCAAAGAGTAATCTCAAATACAGTGCAGCATTTCTAAACAACTTAAAACAATTAAATGACAGGAAGAAAAAAAAAAACTCTTCAGTTTAATAAAAACAAATTTGATCAAGAATTGTGCAAAAAAAAAAAAAAAAAAAAATGAAAGAGCCAATCATGAGTTCCTTTGTTTGGCTTGAGGGGCTGTCACAAAGATGGCTGCAGTGGGTGACGTCAGACCAGAAACAGGAAATAAACGACAGAGAGAGGTGGAGTTTGGTGGAGCTGAGTGAATGGTTTCGCTCAGCATTTAATAAATGAACAGACAGCCAGAAAATAAATGGTTGTAACAAACACAAAAACACAGGACACGGCACATTCGCCAAAACAAAAGAGACAAACAAAACGGACTAACACTACACAAAACACAGTGAGCAGATATTTTAACTTTACGTTATTATTTTATTATTTATTACCTCCGTCTCCAATCCCGTTCTCCACTCACCGAACACCCAACCAGGAGTGGGTGAAAACATGTAGCTTTTATGCAGCTGTACTGAGACTCGATTGCGAATCAATCATTCAATTAGAGTCGCATTACAACTGCATGTGAATTAATAAAGTGCAATTCCCCATGCTCACATATTACTATGTTTTACTTGCACATGAAGTGCTGTGCAATCCTCGTGACAAAATACAAATATACATTTTAAACACTCATGTTACACAGCCTCGTTTATGTCCCGTGTACCAATGACTATACACCAACATTAACACACAACATATAACAGAAAATACACACAGGGGTGGGCACTTTGCCACATATACCGCCCCTTGTGCAAAGCACACATGGCCTCAATGACCACCTCCCCCCTTAAAATCCCAAAGGTCTCGCTGAGAGTCCTGGGCCAAGAACAGGGACGTTAAGGGGTTGATGGACAGCAATGTTTCCAGTAGCAAGGCTGTGGTTGGTGGTCTCCAGACCTCCCCCAAGATCTCCGGCAGTGAAACTGGTGCGGGGGAAGGTGGTCTCCTAACCTCTCCCCCCTTTATAGCCGGCAGCTCCCTCTGGGGGGACTCCAGCCCCCAGAACTCCTGCAGCAAAATTGCCGCAGGTAAAGGTGGTCTCCTGACCTCTCCCCCCTTTTTCATAGCCGGCAGCTCCCTCTGGTGGGGCTCCGGCCACACTGACCCCTCCAGCCAAGCAGAGCCTGACAAAGCAGTTCTAGCGACCCCAGGCGATGCTGAGCGGCTGGCAACCCCAGGCGATGCTGAGCGGCTGGCAACCCCAGGCGATGCAGAGCGGCTGGCAACCCCAGGCGATGCAGAGCGGCTGGCAACCCCAGGCGATGCAGAGCGGCTGGCAACCCCAGGCGATGCAGAGCAGGCATCCTTGGGGCAGGCATCCTTGGGCGAAGCGAGGCAGGCATCCTTGGGCGAAGCGAGGCAGGCATCCTTGGGCGAAGCGAGGCAGGCATCCTTGGGCGAAGCGAGGCAGGCATCCTTGGGCGAAGCGAGGCAGGGAGTCAGGACAAGCTGGGGTGCGGGTGTTTGTCCTCTTCTCGGCCACTGCGGCTGGGCGGTTCTTCCCCATGCTTCCATCAGCAGCCTATGCAAGGGCTGCTGAGGCCCGCCAGTACCTAGTCCTGGTCCTTCTGGTGCAGGGAGAGGCAGCTCCAGCTCCTCTCCTCGTGATGGTGGGGGAAGTGATACCAGCAGGCATTCATCCTCTGCCTTTGGGGCAAGTGATACTAGCAGGCACTCATCCTCTGCTGGTGGAAAGGGACCCAGCAGGCACTCACCCTCTGCTGGTGGGGGAAGTGATACCAGCAGGCATTCATCCTCTGCTGGTGGAGGAAGTGATACCAGCAGGCATTCATCCTCTGCTGGTGGAAAGGGACCCAGCAGGCATTCACCCTCTGCTGGTGGACGGGGACCCAGCAGGCATTCACCCTCTGTTGGTGGACGGGAACCCAGCAGGCATTCACCCTCTGCTGGTGGAGGTGGCAGAGGCAGAGGCAGCTCCTGCTGCTCTGCTCCTGCCGATGGATGTGGCGGAGGCAGAGACAGCTCCTTCTGCTCTGCTGCTGCTGATAGAGGTGGCAGAGGCGTGTAGTCTCCTGGCGGCAGAGGTGGGAGCAGCGTGTAGTCTCCTGGCAACGGAGGTGGGAGTGGCGTGTAGTCTCCTGGCGGTCGGCGGTGGGAGCGGTGTGTAGTCTACCCTTATTACAGGGGACTGGTGAGGCTCTCCCTCACTTGCAGGGGACTGGTGTGGCTCTCCTTCACTTGCAGGGGACTGGTGCAGCTCTCCCTCACTTGCAGGGGAAGGTGATGGAGGTAGAGAAAGCACCTGCTCCTCTCCTCCAGGTGGTGACGGTAGGGGAAGTGATACCAGCAGGCACTCACCCTCTGCTATTGGAGATGGGAACAGCTCCCTCTTGGGCTTTGGATCCCCGCGGTCCCCCCATCTGGGCGCTGGACTCTCTTGGTCTCCCCGTCTGGGCTCTGGACTCTCGTGGTCCCCCTGTCTGGGTGCTGAACTCTTGTGGTCCCCCTGCCTGGAGACTCTGCTACCTGGAGGCAGCTATAAACAGAACAGCAGCCCAGGACCAACTCCACACCTTCCTCCAGGGAGTTTGAGGTGTGTTCCCTCTCATACACCTCCCATCGCTCCCTGTCCCCACAGGACCCGGATGACATTGTCCTGGATCCAATCCCTCAGCCTGACGGCGTCTTCTAACATTTTTGTTTTGTTTTGTTTTTGGTTATTTTTTTATTTATTTTTTTTTTAAACAAGAAATTGCGGTTCCTGCTCTGGTCTGCATCTAGGAGGTGCTGGTAATCCCATGATAACACCACATGTCACAAAGACGGCTGCAGTGGGTGATGTCAGACCAGAAGAAAATAAACGACAGAGAGAGGTGGAGTTTGGTGGAGCTGAGCGAATGGTTTAGCTCAGCATTTAATAAATGAACAGACAGCCAGAAAATAAACAGTTGTAACAAACACAAAAACACAGGACACGGCACATTCGCCAAAACAAAAGAGACAAACAAAACGGACTAACACTACACAAAACACGGTGAGCAGATATTTTAACTTTACGTTATTATTTTATTATTTATTACCTCCGTCTCCAATCCCATTCTCCACTCACCGAACACTCAATCCCGAGTGGGTGAAAACATGCAGCTTTTATGCAGCTGTACAGAGACTCGATTGCGAATCAATCATTCAATTAGAGTCGCATTATAACTGCATGTGAATTAATAAAGTGCAATTCCCCATGCTCACATATTATTACGTTTTACTTGCACATGAAGTGCTGTGCAATATTCGTGACAAAATACAAATATACATTTTATACACTCGTGTTACACAAACCAGTTTATATCCTATGTACCAATGACTATACACCAACATTAATACACAACATATAACAGAAAATACACACAGGGGCGGGCACTTTGTCACAGGGGTGTAGAGACTTCTGCTGCTTCACTGTGTTATGTGTTCACAGACTGACTGGTCAGCTCACTGTTGTCTTCATATTCCTCCGCACTCGACTCTTTGGCAAAGTTAATGAAGACCTAAGCATAAAGAAAAAAACAAATACAGTCAACTTTCAAAAGAAGCCCCTACAGCAGGGGAGTCCAATCCTCATCCTGGAGGGCTGGTGTCCCTCCTGGTTTTTGTTCCAACTATACCCTAAATGGACCAATTAAGCTTCTAATAAGCACTTAATTGGCCCAATTAAGTAATGTAGGGTATAGTTGTAATACAAACCAGAGGGACACCGGCCCTCCAGGACCAGGATTGGACACCCCTGCCCTACAGTGTTTAAAAGAAACACGTGACATTATCTTCGCTGTATCCCATGTTGTCCGTATCGTAGACTATTTTTTTTTCAACATATGTCTGCTAGTTTTGTTATTTGTTTAATTTGCACATCACAGGTAAATAAACAAGGTTACGGACTGTTCGCCAGGAGAAAGTAATTTTTCTTCTAGACAGCCCAGTGTATCCAGTTCTTGCTCCCTCCTGCGACCATGCTGATGCTCTGATTGAAATGAGAGCATATGGTGGGAGCAGCATTGTAGCAGGAGAGAGCATGATCTGGATGCACTGAGATCCTTAGAAGATCATTTTGGAACTAAAAAGCAGGCAGAAACGGTTAGCGTTAAGGGTGGGACAGAAAAGCAGCTGGCTTGGTTTGGTCTGTCTGAGTGACTGTGTCACGCTTGTTAACATGTTAACATGTAGCAGTCCATCAGTATGGGGACACTCCTGCCAGTGGTCTTTCTGTTATCGACATGCATGTTGTGAAATGAATGAGCATGCCACCTACCTCATCCAGTGTGGTTTGGCTCACAGAAAAGTGTTTGATGCTCAGAGATGCTTTGTTGCACTCCAGCTGGTCAAAAATATCAGCGACGCCCCCCGGAGCCACGGGGACGTGGTACTCCACCATGCCAGAGTGGTGATCCTGTGGAGAGACAGGAAAAGGGAATATTTCACAGGTTCCTTGTGTACAGAGAGCTGTAATCATGTCCTATACTCCAAAGAAACATTCAAGTACAGCCAGACAAGTTTGAAAATGTCAGTTTTGTTTGCAAAGACCTCGGAATTGTTTAGTGGTTAACATGTCCTGTCTTTAGACTCCGTCATGAAAAGATTAGCATTTTTATAGTGTGGAATCGTTATAACACGGTAGGGTTGTGGCTCCCATTTGCTCCATAATGCCATTAGAGTAGCCCTATAACACTAACAGCACAGTCTTATAACTATAGCGTTATAAAGAGTGAGCACTGTATATATATATATATATTATCATATCTAGATCAGCACAGCCTATCATATTATTATCTATTTACCAAGGTTGCATTACAGTAGTCTGTTATAGTAGTTGTTTTCTGGTTACAGTGGAATGTGAGCCACTGGTGGAATGGCACCACATTTTCACTTACCAATGGGATGAACCAGCTCTACTGCCTCAGCTACCGCACAGTCTTGACAGCACTGTGATACTGAACCTGCCACTCACCTTCATGAAACTGCTTGGGAAGTGAGACTGCATGAATGTGGTGATGTGTTCCACTTCCAGGCTGTTCGACGTGAGGTGCATTTTCACAGTGAAGCCACTTCCAAATCTACAAGGAAACGGAAGGGTTAGCACTGTGCTTTTCTTTTTAATTTAAGTTTATAAAAGGTGAAAAAAAACCCATGGGTAGAGACTGGCCTGTTCTTGATGTGCTGTAGAGAACCAAGACACCTGAATCGTCCTTTCACCATTATTGCCAGTCTGGTGCAGAGCGCCTCGCACTCTTCCATGCTGTAAAATAAGACCATATTTACTTGACACAATGCTCACAGCTGTAAGACTTGTTGTTTTCTCAGCCCATTGTGACACCTAGCTGTGGTTTCACGCCAGTGCAACGTTTATACTGTCCAGCTCGCTTCCAACTAGGCCACATGGAAGTATGACTCCTATGATTCTAATCCGCCAGGAAATCACGGGGCAAATCCTAAAACACATTTCACGTACACTAGACAGTTACACAGTATTATTCAATACAATTTCATGATCCCTTTACTTAAATATTACTAAGTGTTTCTTTCATAACAAATCATTTTAGACAAGCTTAGTGTAAAGAACATCTTTAAGTTCAGGTATGATTTGCACTTTTGTTTTTTTTTTCGTTTTTTTTTTTTTTTACATTCCATGTTTTACATTCAGTTTTACTCCTGCATAAAATACCCATAATTGAACACACCAAAACTGGCATCTTTGTTATATATACAGTAAGTGGTTTGCCTTAAGAAAACAAGAAACGTTAGGGAAAAGAAATTGAATAAATTCCCAAATTCTACATGCCTCAAAATTTCCAAACAAATTAAACAAACTATTTCTCCTGATTTTTGTTACGCCAATTGTTTTATTTTTAATTTTTTTGACAGTATGTTGTAACAGTAGACTAACGAATGTCCTTATCTCATTAAAAGGTATTACTTCATGTACTATCAACCTGAAAACTGTTAAAACTGTAAAAAAAAAAACAAAAAAAAACTTTGGTTACTGTTATTACCACAACAACGTCAACTGCTAGAAGTTTGTACTTAAATGTAATCTTCGGGTGAATGATATCACAGTGCCTCCTACCTGTGGGAGGTTAGAACCACAGCACACTTCTCTTTCAGTTCCTCTGAAATGATGTTCCAGAGATGACGTTTGGATCTGGGATCCATCCCAGAGCTTGGTTCATCCTTTGGGTAAAGAGGAAATAGTTACCATGGGCTGCTCTCAATGAAAAAAAGGAGTGGATGAGATGAAACACAATCTGATAGACGTACTCTACCACAGGGGATTGCTAAGATACAGCCTTCAGCGACTCGTTCAGTCATGCAGTGACAATAATTGTTTGAATGGAGCAACACTGAATTAATTGAAAGAGTGCTGCCCATGCAGATTTAAGTATCTGTTGCTGTGACTATTCATTCCCAGAGGGGTGATATGAAAATACAGTCATTTGTACAAGATGAAAGAATTAACTTAACGATTCTTAAAAACAGGTCTGAGTGAAACTGCACCAGATGTGCCTGTGTCAGCCGCACGCTACCCCTTCAGTGTGACCTGAACTTTGCCACATGTGATCTCTGCAGATAGTTAAAGATTGTGTTCAGGAACATTTGCAAGCTTTAACATAGTGGAACAGTACCCAGGTATTGAGGTCAGTGCTGGTGTGCACAGTCCCTTACCAGCAGCAGGATCTGAGGAGACCCGATGAGAGCCAGGGCAGTGGAGAGCTTCCTCTTGGTGCCACAGCTGTATTGGCAGGTGGGCTTGTCTTTGTGAGGAAGGAGCTCCAGTCTTTGAAGGAGGTACATCACCACCTTGAAGTGCAAAGAACAAAGAATGATCTATATTATCCAACAATACCACCAATCTGTCATCACAAATCACACTTAAACCTCCAATATCAATAGAATTGTGTCTCCTATTTCTTTGTTTTTCTTTTTTTATTAGAGAACTAAAATTTGTTCTCATTTTGGCCCCTTAAAACTTAATAACTTAATGAGGTACACTTTTTGTTTTTCCTCTTTTTAGTCTAAAATCACAGGACTACAATGAGCACTTTTCTAAACGCTCCGTGGATGATATTATATATTACTGACAGCCTTTCTTTATCTCACAATTGGGTAAGCTTTGCAGAGATCTCAGTTTGCTTACGCTGTGAATTTGTTGGCTGGGAATGCCGCGGATCCTGGCGTAGTAGTACAGGTGCTCCTCTCCTGTCAGCAGATCATCCAGAGCATCCACCTGCGGGCAGTAGCCAATATTGATCCCTTCCATGCTGCCGTCCATGATGTCCACTGTGCTCCTGCAATCAAACCCAGTGAATGTTCAGCTTTAGAGCCAACAGTTGACTAACATATTAATATTAGGCATCCAAGTTCATAGATTTCCCTTTCTTTACCACCCCAAAACACTTCCTTGCACCATCTTTTGCTGTATTTTCTGACACCCTATACCCTCCTTGCATTCTATATTTCAAACATAAAGCTAACAAGAGTCCTGGTCCTTTCCTGATCCTCGTCAACCAAAGAAAAAACAAGAAAAACAAACCCCACAGCAGCCGAGCCAGGTTAGCTCCTATATTCCAAACTCTATTGAATATCTTATCACGTCTTGTAACAGTATATCTCTTCTATAAATCAAATGTTCAAGCAATAGATACCCATTCGTGTCCTTGACGAGTGCGTTTCCATTGGAAGGGAAGATCTCAGCCGTCAGCATCTTAAAGGTGGTTGTCTTCCCTGCTCCGTTCACACCGAGCAGCCCAAAGCACTGGTATGGGTGACAAAGGCTTCTGTTGAGTCCCAGACCAACAGTGTAAAGCACACACATGCAGTATAGTGTGGACGAGCCTGCGCTCTTACCTCTCCAGCAGGGATGCCCACAGAGATGTTATTGACCGCCAGCACTTTCTTGTGGATGTTCTGATACAGTTTGCAAAGCTTGTTGAGCTGCAGCAGGTCTCCGCTGGCTTGACCGCTGTCCACTCTGTCCTGCTCTGCCTTCACATCGGGGTCCTCATCCGGAGCATGGAACATCACTGCTCTCATCCTGCACATCAAGATCCTGGGGAGGGTCAAGAGAGGGGCGGGTCAAGTGCTAGCCATCGGTAGACAGTACCATTACACAACGTATAACAACTTGACTTTCAGACTATCAATTAAAGTTTCTTCACTACCCATTTAAATACAGAAGTTTCAGGTGCATACCCTTACTGACAACAATCCCCCTGAGACCCCATTATGATACCCGTCTAATACACTGGAGAAAGCCAGTCAGAAACATTAGCAGATCACAGATAACACACGTCTGGAAATGTCACAGTGCCACTGATAGCAACCAGCATATGGCACCTTAGTAATTCAAAGTCGTACCAAACCATTGAGGTACCATTTTCAAAATACTGGGGTACCCTTCTACCTCTGGATTGTTCAGTACTATTGTATCAGTAAAGCTGCTGGGATTTCTGTGTAACCAAAGATGCTAAAACTAGGCATTTAGTAGTTACCCCAGACTCCTATTGCATAGCTTTGATCCATTCCTGATTTTATTAGGAGTTTAATAAAACACATCTGAGTTTGTTCACTGTACACTTTGGCTAATCAAGCTACTAACAAAACCAGGAATGGGTGAAACCACTTTGCATTAGGAGACTTATTTCCTCAGAGTGTTAACGACAGGGCCCCTTGACCTTGTCAGGGCCTACCTTATCTTGCGCAGCAGCCAGGTGTTGAGCAGCAGCCTCAGCAGGAAGCAGAAGCTGCCCTGGACGGCCAACGCTACAAACATCCACCCGAGGACGTCCATGTCGAAGGGGCTTGTATAGCTGTCGATCCCGAACACAGTCAGAATATCCACCTGTAACTGCATGCGGGACAGCTCCATCAGGCCGTTCCCGAAGCTGAACTGCGGGAAGATCAGGAACACGTAGCTCATCACATTGTACACCTCTTTAATGTTCTGTGGAGGGGAAAGCAGAGGGAGGTCAGTCCCGTCAGTCAGTGAGATTAGCACCCAAGCTGTACATCTGTACCGCAGAACAGCACTGACAGGCTGGGGCCCGGCACATGGACAGAGTTTGTCTCTTATCAGACTCTTCACTCCTGGCATTACTTACCAAGTTGTCTTTCTTTAGCTCAGACAGGAAGTAGACCACCGAGGTGGAGATGATGGTGTTGATGGCGATGAACAGGTTGATGGAGACATAACAGATGAAAGCCATCTCCGCGTTCTTGAAGATACCGGCCAGGAGATACATCCACGGGAACGTCCCGAAGCTGAGGAGACGAGCAAAGCATTTATCAGGCTGCTGTTTACTACAGTATCACACACATTTTTATTGATAACAATAATGTTACATTGTGTAAAAGAAAAGAAAAAATACAATGTTTCTTTGATGATATTGTTTTTTTGTTCAAAATATTTTAATCATCATATTTTCCATCGGAAACCCAACTCAAGATCTTTCAGACAAGTCTGCTAATTGGAAGGAAAGAAAGAAAGTATTTGGCTAAATGATGACTCTCTTTATTCAACACTTGGCTGCTTTTTTTGTTTAGTTTTTTTTTGTTTGTCTGTTTATTTATTTATTTACTTGTATTATAAGAACATAAGAAAGTTTACAAACGAGAGGAGGCCATTCGGCCCATCTTGCTCGTTTGGTTGTTAGTAGCTTATTGATCCCAAAATCTCATCAAGCAGCTTCTTGAAGGATCCCAGGGTGTCAGCTTCAACAACATTACTGGGGAGTTGATTCCAGACCCTCACAATTCTCTGTGTAAAAAAGTGTCTCCTATTTTCTGTTCTGAATGCCCCTTTTTCTAAACTCCATTTGTGACCCCTGGTCCTTGTTTCTTTTTTCAGGCTGAAAAAGTCCCTTGTGCACATTGACTGAGGAGCTGGAGTCAACTGAGGCAATGCAGTACAACATACTGAGGAGAGAAAGAACCAAAAGGGACACACCAGCTTCTCAGAGTGAGAAGCTGAACAAAAGCAATTAAATATTTCCAGGTGAGTGGAGGCAGCCTGCTCATTTCTATTGTTATTTATTACCACGAATTAGCTTGCATTTGACAAATGGAGGTGGCACTTAGGTTACTGAAAGCCCTGCGATCTTTGAGATTTGATTTAGCATTATCAAAAGCCCTGACTGTTTCTGAACTAATTAAAAACTTGGAAACTAATTTATATTCCTTTTAAACAATTGGATCCTTGTTCACATACTCCAGGACAGCCTTAGGAGAATATGCAGCTGCAGTAAAACATGAGGCAGGGGTATCGTTCAGCCACTTATTCAAATGCAGTGCTACACATTCACTGCTGCATCCTGGTGTTTTTACTGCAGGTCATGTGGTCTGCTGCAGTGATTCTGAAGTGATGAGTTACTAGGAAACAGGAGCAGCTTATTAACACAACTGAAGGATACAATCAGAGCGCCAAAAGATCTTCAACTGAAGAAAGAACCTTGGTCCCTTTGAATCCCCCGGCCACACGTTAGTTTACTATTCACATGAAACAGCTCAGTCAAGCACACGTAGGGTTTGAAGGACCCTTGTTTCCATGGTAATTGCTTACCCAAACAGCACCAGGAGCAGAGACACGGCCCCCAGGTTCTGTCCGCTACTGAAGGCGGGGAGTTGAAAGGCAGCAATGATAGCTATGGACAAGGCTACTGGGACCATGTACAGTGTCTGAAAGGGATAAGCAGCGTGGACACAGACAGTTACCTCCTGATTAAATATACACAACAGTAACAGTAGAATAAAGGGGGTTTTGTACATCAACAAGTGCTTCTAGATCACCCTGTATGGTTAGGTAATGCGTGAGAAAAGTTACATTTTCAGTAGTAAAAAATCACATCTATTTTTGCACGTCTAAATTTAGATGCTCACCATATCATAGATGAAGTTGACTATCCAATAGAAGATCTCCCCAATGCCAGAAATGTGCTGGAGACGCTTGGCACCCGTCTGATACTCTGTGACCTCGTAAATAACAAAGCTAGCTGTCATGATGGAGTATCCCGTGAGGATGCAGAGGGCGACCAGCACACCCACCAGACTCTGAACCCTGAGAGGAAGAGACCGAGAGAGGGGAGGTGAGACTGAACCCTGAGCGGGAGAGACAGAGGGAAGGGCGGCGAGACTGAACCCTGAGCGGGAGAGACAGAGGGAGGGGCGGCGAGACTGAACCCTGAGCGGGAGAGACAGAGGGAGGGGCGGCGAGACTGAACCCTGAGCGGGAGAGACAGTGGCTGCAACCCTGTATACTTACACAGTATCCTCCTGTAGGACACCTACTGAATATGGTTGGCTGTACACAGAAATAGCTGTAATGTAAAAAGAAAACAAGAGAAACATTATGTTTCCTACATGCAAGAACTAATTATATATATATATATATATATATATATATATATATATATATATATATATATATATATATATATATATATATATATATATGTTCAGTTATTAGCCTAAAACAATAATTCTAAAAGGTATAACCAGGGCGAGTGTAAATCCAGAACATGTGTAAGACTGCTGGAATCACCTGCACTGCATCACTCCAATGAGGGGACAAAACGTCTTTGATCTGCAGCAACCTCTCAGATATGTGTAAATCAGTAGAAGATGAGGCCTTACCGTACTTCTGTGGATCCACACCAGGGGGCAGGTTGGCCCTAAGAATGAAGTTATCAAGGCTGTTCAGGTAGGCTGGCATTGTGTGGTACCCTTCAGGGTTGTACCAGACCTACAAATAAAACAAATACAGTCCTTACAGTATTCTCCATTGGTGTTATTACTGCATGCGAGTACAGTATGTTAAAATGATATGGCAGCTTGCCATGGCGGATTTTCACACATTATAATGCCTATTTCCAAGAATCTTTTCACATTTCCTGGCTGAACCGTATCCAGATTTTCTATTGACAGTACTGTGGAAGCAGCACATATGTTTTTTTATAATTAAAATCCAATGCTCCACAGCACTTGTCCACTCAGCATACTTCAAGAAAACAGTCTCCCACAGAAAAAGACTTAAAAGCCCTTCAATTATCATGAGGTGAACAATTACAGCAAATCTTCAATTAAAACAAACAAAATTGTATTAACACCTGTGGGTCTCAATTAGTCTTGATAACAAAGATTTGACTGTGCTGGGAATTGAACTGGCGTGATGATTCATTTTCTCAGTTTAGAGAAGGTAAAAGGTGAAATGCAAGGTGAAAAATGTGAAGTTTCCCGTGCAGGCGATTGCCTTTAGTCTGCCCTGCCTCGTGTTCACCCCTTACCTTTGTCAATGTCCTGTTAGCTGGAACAGGGTCAAAATCCATCTGGAGATCAACTGGGAGAGGACTGCCAAAGACCCAGCCACCATACCTGTGATACGAACAGAGCGCAGAGATCAGTGTACTTGCAGAAGCCCCCTTGGGGAACTTTGCGATGGTAGGTTTGCCATTCACAGCAATGTCACCAAGCTTTTACAATCATTTAATAGGATGTGTGAAGAGAGATGTATTCACATGCAGTTTGGACAAGAGGGACTGAGAAGCTGTGCAGGACGCAATGCTTTCACACTGTCTGAAATGGTTTCTGCTATAATAAGAGATATCCTACAAAAATAAAGGACTGTACTGAGGAGCTATTACGAAAAAGCAAAAACCATTGGTAAGAATTGTCAGAACTGTAATATTGCTAAACAGTAATGGTTTGCTAAGGCTGGCTCAGCCCACAGCAGGAGAACAAGTAGTAAATGCACCGGAAACACTAACAAGAAGTGGCAGGATTTCCAAAATGATTCTCTCTCCCCATTTTCATTTAGATGTCCCTACTGAATGAACTGCAAACCCAAAGACCTGAAAAATGTCCTGGATAACAAATCCTAACCCAAACCCCTTTCCTGAATGAATGGAAACAGGCTTTCTCGAAAGCAAGACGTTCGCTGAGTCTGAGTAACACTAACGATGGCACTCCCATACCTGTTCTGGATGAAGCTGTTTGCTGTAGAGAGTAGGTAGTTTTCCACATCAAATTGACTCACGTTGTACACTGTTTGCAAGGAGGGGGCCTTTTTATGAGGGGGTACATAATCATCTCTTGGGCAGACCTGAAAAAAAATGCAGAAGAAACTGTTGATACATGTGGCAAGAACTGATAGTTTACAATTCGTAAATGTTTCCTATAGTAAAAGAACATCAAAGCATAGGTAAGTTACTGTAAAGCCCAGAAAGGTATGGTAAAGCAAAGTTTATTAACAAACATGGCAACCTATGGTTAACTATGGTAAATGCATAGTATAGCTGTGGGAAAACTGCAACATGCCCCTGCAAAAATACCATGGTAAACTTTTATAAAGGTGCGGTTAACCATACAGAGAAAGAAAGAAAGAAAGAAAGAAAGGAGGTACCTGGTCATTCTGGTTTCGTTACGGCGCAGAAGGGGGTAGCTGGGTCACTCCTAGTTCAGTGGACCGGGTGTTTGGGACTCTGCCCCTCTTACCTGAACAGTAGTATTGCAGTCACATGGCTTGTATGACACAGGAGCTTTTCCACTTGAAGTCCAGTCTCCGGACCCCTCTTTATTCAGACAC
Source organism: Polyodon spathula (assembly GCF_017654505.1). Lineage (NCBI taxonomy): Eukaryota > Metazoa > Chordata > Actinopteri > Acipenseriformes > Polyodontidae > Polyodon > Polyodon spathula. Next base: position 2,057,948 of record NC_054544.1, on the reverse strand, counting down.
TGCCTGGAAAAACAACACGCTCTGTATTTCAGACCACCTGAAAAGCAACATGCTGTACCGGATTTCAGATCTCCGGCACAGACTTTTAAACTAGGATTCCTGCACACCCATTATCTTGCGATCTTCACTTTGACATTTTTTGTCATACCTCACGAGGGTACATGTAACAGCTTGTATATTGTGCATGGTGCAATACCAGTTCAACAATCACACAGGTACACTAGTGGAGTCCACCACACGGTGACACTGTCGTTCCACTTGTAGAATCTCTTCAATGGGTTAGTTGGTTGATATTTCATCTTATCAACATTATATAGTATTGGCACATTCGATTTTAGCATTTTAATGCTTTGTTAAAAATGACAATAATACATGAAACAGTATATTATTAAACTGTATTGAAATTATGATTACATTGTGAAGCTGCACCATGTTCTCATATAAATACCTTTAAACTAAAATGATGGTTAAATGCTGATCAGTTTCAGGTATGTACAACAGTGGCACATACTGGGACAGCATGTGATTATTGGTCACCTGCAGTCAGTATCTGTTACCTACAAAACATTTTGTCTCTTAATAAACCAAAATTGTGCTGCAAAGTTGGGAGTTTTAGTAGTTTAGAGTATAATTTCACTCATTCCAGATTGTAATACAAACATTAGTCATACAGTGTGCCCTTAGTGTTTATGCAGTAGTAGCTATGAAGTGTATGGTTATTTATTTAAATCATGTTCCATATACTCATTGGTGTTTTACACCTGTTGTCTTATTCACTATAACACTGTAGTCATTTATTTGAAAGTCTGTTTGTTATGGACTGTATTAGTGGTGGCCAGCATTCCAAACATGCTACAGCTGAAATGGTTTTGAAAACGAAATTGAGTCTACCACCCCCATCACAGAGTGTGTACATACTCATTCCCAGGGTTATACAAGCAGAAGTTGTCTATTCCAGGAAATGACATCATCTTAGAGACCAAATCACTGGCACTGGGGTTTCTAAGCCTGTTGGGGAGGGGAGAGAGAAGCCGTGAGTTCATTAAACTAACCTTCCTTAAACAAACAGGTCTGCTTTCAACATACTCTTACACTGTGATCCTCTAATCTAATACAATCGAATAGTTTTATCATTATTATTATCATTATTATTAGGTTAGTGACGTCACATGTCATGTCATGGTAATTTGTTTAGACTGCCCCTTAGTTTCTTGCTATTTTTGGATAAGTTTGGTCTGATCTTCAGTTCCTGTTGCTGCCTATAGATAATTACAGAGGCTAGCTCAGACACAGTGAACCATCTTGTGAAGCAGCAGGGATGATTTCTAATTGAATGGTGAATTCATTCAACCTCAAATCATTATGAATCTGGGTCCATTTTTAACTGTGTTATGAAATCCTTGAAATTCTAGCAGAATTAATTGAAATCACCTGTAAACGGGTACTCAAACACAAGTTTAATCCACAATAACACAACATTTTGAGGTCAGCTAGCTGTGGTTATCACTCTCTTACCCAAAGAAGACAGACTGGCTGTCGTATCCGTACAAGGCAGGTGAGAGATTTATTTTGGGATATTCCAGGATGCCATTCTTGATGGTGCCCATCCCCATGGCAGCGATGACGAACAGCACGGGCAGTATGATCTGGGCAAGCAGGCCCCTCCAGTCTCTCCGCGAGTGGTGGATCCTCTTCAACAGCATCCCCACCACCTTCTGTGCGAAGAGGCGGGCCCCCCCGAGAGTGGAGGAGCCAGTCAGGGCTGTGGGCAGGGACAATTCAATGTAAGACTGTAAGGAACTAAATCACACAAGCAAAAATTTTAGTTAATGCCTTTCTCCTTTGTGTCAGCTGTGCTGTGGTGGGGTTTGTAAGCCTGTTTTTTTGTTATTTAGTTGTTGATTTTTTTACAACGCTTTAAGTGCCATAACTGGCCCTATTTGGTGACCATGTGGATTTAAACACACAGCCCTACCTTGTCTGTCACTGACGGTATAGCTACTGGTGGCATCTTCAGAGACCATAGTGTCCTCAGAGGGGACCTGGACCACCATTTGCGTGTTAGCCCCGGCTGTGTCCTTGTTTTCATCGTCCTTTGTCATTTGGAGGTAGACCTGGAGAAAGAGAGAGAGAGAGAGAGAAAGTGAGGTCTCAAGTCCATGTTGGCACCTGTGCTCTGGCTCAGAGACTTCTAGACTCCCTGCAGTACAGATCTACTTGGATAAAGAGTAGGCCCATCCTTATAGAGAGAGTGATCCACAGTCACAGCAGATCACAGTACTCCCTACCTTAACCACAAACAAAAGGCAGTTTACACAGAATTACATTTAGTGGAAACACAGGCGGCTTGTAAAATACACCCTCCTAGTTCCGAAAACAAGCAACTGGCTTTTACTCTTTGGTTCTTCAGAATGTATGGCACAGCGATGTCAGCTATTTGACATGTTGGAGCCCAGCAAAGGTCATTCAAAATGATCTAGATAAGATTCAGAACTGGGAAGACACATGGCAAATGACATTTAATAGAGAAAAGTGTAAGGTATTGTATGCAGGAAATAAAAATGTGCATTATAAATATCATATGGGAGATACTGAAATTGGAGAAGGAATCTATGAAAAAGACCTAGGAGTTTTTGTTGACTCAGAAATGTCTTCATCTAGACAATGTGGGGAAGCTACCAACAAGATGCTCGGATACATTGTGAAAAGTGTTGAATTTAAATCAAGGGAAGTAATGTTAAAACTGTACAATGCATTAGTAAGACCTCATGAATACTGTGTTCCGTTCTGGTCACCTCGCTATAAAAAAGATATTGCTGCTCTAGAAAGAGTGCAAAGAAGAGCGACCAGAATTATTCCGGGCTTAAAAGGCATATCATATGCAGACAGGCTAAAAGAATTGAATCTGTTCAGTCTTGAACAAAGACGACTACACGGCGACCTAATTCAAGCACTCAAAATTCTAAAAGGTATTGACAGTGTCGACCCAAGGGACTTTTTCGACCTGAAAAAAGAAACAAGGACCAGGGGTCACAAATGGAGATTAGACAAAGGGGCATTCAGAACAGAAAATAGGAGGCACTTTTTTACACAGAGAATAGTGAGGGTCTGGAATCAACTCCCCAGTAATGTTGTTGAAGCTGACACCCTGGGATCCTTCAAGAAGCTGCTTGATGAGATTCTGGGATCAATAAGCTACTAACAACCAAATGAGCAAGATGGGCCGAATGGCCTCCTCTCGTTTGTAACCTTTCTCATGTTCTTATGTTCTTATGATGGCTGTGTAGCACTGTGGTTCGTTTGAGTGGCGCCTGGCTTACCTCCGCCAGAGTGGTGTCGGAGATGCCATAGCAGCCGAGCCGCAGGGTGTCCAGGCTCCTGTCCAGCTCGCTCAGGAGGGATCGGTAAGCATCAGCATTCTGGGCTCCGAAGGGGGGCAGGGCATAGACCAGGTCCGCCCCCACCTTCTCCTTCAACTGAGCCTCGGGCAGGTGAGACTGGATGAACCGTGTGATGGTATCAGGAACACAGTAATCTTCTGAGCCAGGGGGTGGCATCTGTAGAGAGAGAGAGAGAGAGAACAGAGGCAGAGCGGGAGAGAGAGATACAGAGAGAGAGACAGAGAGAGGGGGGAGGTTATTGCAGTGATCTAAACAGTGATGGGTTTGAATATCAGCGCCTGAAAAAACTGTTAACTTATTATACCACCAAACTCCACGTTTCATTGTATTTAGTGGTGTTAAGAAGATAGACAACGACATTACACAGAGTATAAACTGGGATTTTCTTATATATTATATAGAAAGAAAGAAGGAAATATTCACTTCTACCAAGGACGACATGAGTTGCAGTAGATAAACCAATATATTGAACATCAGTGAGTGAGAGAGAGAGTAACAGACACACAGATTGACTGATACAGATGGCTGAATGGATGTCAGAGGGGCAGGCAGACAGACAGCCCGATTGAGCATTCATCTGGTGTGGAGGTGCCATCAGTCACTCACCCTCCTGGTCAGGGTCAGGTCGTAGCCCTGGCCCAGCTTCTCTTTCAGATAGAAGGGGGAGCCGCAGCACTTGAGCCCCCCGCGCTCCAGGAAGGCAATGCGGTCACTCAGGACCTCTGCCTCATCCAGGTGGTGAGTGGACAGGATGATGGTGCGCCCTGGGAACATAACAAGGTATTTCACTGGGTTATGTGTCTGGAGGGACACTCTTCTCTGCCACGCAGGTGTGAAAGTGGATAGCCAAGACCTGGATTATGTTTTAGAAGATGCTTCTTTGTTAATTTGTGGTTCAAGTGTTCACTATATTATGTTCAAGGTTGGATGATTTAAAAAAAATATATATATATTTTAAATGTATTATATTTAAAAATAACTCAAATAAAATAACACAAAAAGCTTTTGTTTAACATGCTAATGTTCCTTAGCAAGTGTGAAACGGCACAAATACATTGCGTGGTTCCCCCTCCCCACCACCCCAAGTAAACTTAAAAACAGTATCAGCAGCGCGCTTACAGTGAGAAACTGCTTTAATGAGAAATAGATCGTTTTGTGACAAAGGGTGAAAAACGTACAACGCAAGCCGAACTGAGAGCAGCAATGGTGGTTCCAGCAAAATGCAGATGCCGAAAATATGATGAAGCATATTTAAAACAGTGTGTTGTATGCGGCGAAATACTGGCAAATCACAGTATGCAGCCCTGCAAGCTATGCCGACATCTCAAAACAAGACACCCTATCTTAAGAGCTAAACCCGTAGAGTTTTCAGATGAAGCTCAATGAGTTATTTCTTTCTTTATTTATTGCATTTATATAGCGCTTTTTATACAAAGTATCGCAAAGCACTGTACAGTACATAGCAGAAAATAGAACAAACCACAATACATTTGTATAGCATGACACACATACAACTGCAACGACAAGACCATTTAAATAACAGATTTAAGCAACAGTGTACAGATAATAATACAAATGCGGCAATTTTAAAGTTACATTAAAACCACTAAGATAAGAAAGTTAATGGGAGAAAAAAAATATAGCAGGGAGGCTCACTATGATAAAGTTTGAGAACACTGATCTAGAGGAATCTATCCCAAAGCCTCTAAATCACTGCCTTCTACCTTCAAAACCAGTCATAGGATGTATAGAGGTGTCACAGCTCTGTATAACCCAGCACTCCTGCTTGACACCCTGTGTGCTCAGGCAGCTGTGCTGGGCAGTGCTGCCCACGCCCCTCACCTGTCTTGTGTCTGATGACAATGTCCCAGATGCTCCTCCGGGAGCAGGGGTCCACGCCCGTGGTGGGCTCATCCAAGACCACCGTCTTAGAGCCGCCAATGAACGCGATGGAGATGGAGAGCTTCCTCTTCATCCCGCCCGAGAGCGTGTCCACGCGCTTGTGCCGATGGGCATACATGCCAGTCTCCTTCAGGGTGCTGAGCAAGGGAACAGGCAGCAAGGGGTCAGGTCGAGTGCCAAGGTAAAAATCACAACTGATTCTGTCTGGATGTTCTGAACACACTTGCAAAGCTTTTTAATCCAAAGTGTAAATTACTTTAATTGTAGTACTTCTATTATTTATTTACATTTTTTTTTTTATCAAAATAAAATATCTAACCTATATAAACTGCCTTAAATACATACCTACTGTGTTTTTTTCAAATTTGAAAAACAACAAATTTACTTTTAGGAGTCTTTGAAAACACATTTTCGGTATTTAAAAAAAAAGTATTCTTTATTGAACTGTTCTGCATGGTTCTGCAGGAGATCCTTACTTGCGCACTTGCTGGTTCAGTTCATGCTTGTTCCAGCCAGGGCTCTTGATCTGTCCATACAGCAAGAGGTGCTCTTTAGCAGTGAGGTGTTCGAAGAGGACGTCGTACTGCATACACACCCCCATGTCTCTGCGCACTGCGTCCATGTGCGTCTGCATGTCCTTCCCATACACCAGGATGGAGCCGGACGAGGGGCTGTACAGCCCAGTCAGCAGGGACCTGAACAGAACGAGGAGAACATGGATCAGACATCACCTGGAGGAAACATCACTGAGATGCTTCACATGTACTGAGGTGCAGCAAGGGCAGCTGAAATATCACCCCCATTTGCAGCTGTGGCGAAGGTAAGCATTTCAAACCACCTCACTTCAGAAATTCGGGGGGGGGGGGTTATGAAAATGATGATCTTTTGCTAAAAATAAAACAATATAGTATGCTAGAGAATATTCATAATGGGAAACTAACCCGGAAGTTTAACATTAGCAAACAGTAGATGAAAATATCCCTTTAAAGTGCACATCACTTATAAAAGCTTTTACCATAATCTACCCTGTTCTGCTATGTTTATTTATATTCTGTGCCATACTTCGCTATTCTTTACAATGCTTACCTATGTTTCACCATGCTTTCGCTATGATTTTACGATGGTAAACTTGTATAAGGGATAAAAACTAGCGAAAAAGGGAGGGTATAGGTCAGTGCTGCAAGGATTGATTCTCACATGGTGGTGGTCTTGCCCGCTCCATTGTGCCCCAGCAGTGTGGTCACGTGGCCCTCGTAGAAGTTGAGGTTGAGGTTCTGGATGGCGACGGTTTGGTCGTAGAGCTTGGTGAGGCCGTGGAGAGACATGCCCACGGGCAGGCCTTCCAGTTCAGCCTCCCCCTCAGAAGTAAAGACCTCATTATCTACAGGGGGAAAGAGAGAGAGATTGAAGAATTGAGGTCTCAAGTTCATGCTGACACCTGTGCAAGGGGGGCAGGGCATAGACCAAGTCCGACCCCACCTTCTCCTTCAACTGAGCCTCGGGCAGGTGGGACTGGATGAACCTGGTGACAATACTGGGGACACAGCAATCTGAGCCAGGGTGTGGCATCTGCAGAGAGAGACAGAGAGAGAGAGAGAGAGAGAGAGAGAGCAAGATACAGAGAGAGAGAGACAGAGCGAGGGAGAGAGAGAGAGCGTCAGAGAGTGAGTGAGAGAGCGAGAGCGAGAGAGAGAGAGAGAGACCGACAGACAGAGGCAGCAATATACAGAGAGCGAGACAGAGGGAGGGAGAGGTTATTGCAGTGATCTAAATAGTGACAGGTGATGAGTCTAATGATCTAAAAAAAAGTGCTGCATCAAAATCCCAACACTCTTTTATTGACCAGGAAAAAATATACAGTGAAATGTTGTCAGTGGAAAAAGCCAAGTTTGTAAATTGTAGGATGTCAGTATTAAGATGCGTCAGTGATTAGATCATTAATATTGAGTGTAACATCACAGAATTAATACTTTCATACAGTGTGGTATCTATTTCCTATGTCAGGTAAAATGAATACTTTTGTTCTTGTGATCGATGTTCCCGCTCTGCAGCATGATGTTGGTGAACAGGAGCCCTCTTCCACTGTCTTTTCTGCATGTGTTAAAGCCACAGCACTCTGCCCAGAATGAGGGCAGGACCGGGAAATACCATGGGGAGGCAATGCCATACTTCCCTGGAGAGACAGGAGCGAACAGGGAGAAGAACATTACACCCAGTACTTCAGCCACCTCACCCTGGTATAGTGTCATGCATCCACATTTGCATTACTAATAACATGAATATTATAAGGAACAATTAAGTTGACAAATGTTTCAGCTAGTGTGTCTTCAGTACAATCTGTTCAGACAAACGTTTCAGCTAGTGTATCTTCAGTTTTGTCTACTTGACTTAGTTTCTAACAATATATATATATATTTTTAAAGTTGACATATAATGTGTTATCAACTTAATTATTTTCCATCCTATCTCAAAAAGAGCTTCAGTACCTGGAAAGACAATCCGGATGTACCAGCCGACGGCGAAATAGACGAGGGAGTCGATGAACAGCAGCCAGCAGAGCCAGCCGAAGGAGGTGGTATCATTAGACAATGGGGAGACGTAGGAGTTATCCCACTGGATTCCTGAAAACGGGGGAAAAGCAGCAGAAAACAAAGTTAACCAAGACCCAAAGCACATTGGTTTAGGAAAGAAGGATTTTTGCAGCTTCATAACCATCAGATGTTACTGAATGTGAGCAAGTAAAAATAAAAAAGTAACACCAAAATAGGAGACCAACCTATGTTCTGCCCTTCATAGCGACCAATGTATTGACCTGCATAGCTGAAACAAGTTGGGGCAAACAGGCACTGTAAAGCAGAAAGAGAAAAGAAGCTTGTTAATAATTATAATGATATCATGGACCAAAAAAAAACAAAAAACAATGGCCTGACACGGAAGAGATGAGAGGGTAGAGCAGCAGAGGCAGGGCAGGGAGGGGCTGTCTTACCAGGAGACTGGAGCAGCAGGGGCACAGAGGGATGGGGCAGGGCAGGGAGGGGCTGTCTTACCAGGAGACTGGAGCAGCAGGGGCACAGAGGGATGGGGCAGGGCAGGGAGGGGCTGTCTTACCAGGAGACTGGAGCAGCAGGGGCACAGAGGGATGGGGCAGGGAGAGGCTGTCTTACTAGGACCTGGATCAGCAGGGGCACAGAGGGATGGGCAGGGAGAGGCTGTCTTACCAGGAGACTGGATCAGCAGGGGCACAGAGGGAGAGAGGGTGGCAGAGGATGTCTTACCAGGAGGCTCTTGGTTGAAAAGGTGAGGCTGGACTCGATGGTCACCATGACGATGAATGGGAAGAAGCAGATGATGTAGACAAGGCTGCCACTGAGGCCAGCCACGTTGGTGCGGTCGAAGAAGGCGCTGATGAGGAAGCTCATGGCCAGGATGGAGAAGCCGTAGTCACACAGGAACAGGAAAATGATGAAGCCGTTGCTGTTGGGGAAGATCTTACCCGCCTTCAGGATGATGGTCATGATGATGATGGTGACGAGGAGGAAAGAGGCACTCTCTATGAACCAGGCACAGAAGTGACTGCTGGGGTTCACTCCCATCATCTTCATGTACTGGGGAGGGGGAGGCAGGAGCCCATGTTTAATGTCTCTAAACTGCTTACAGTTGTGACGTCACTACTATTTTAATTATCTTATTATAGTGATATAGTCAAGAAAGAGTAAAAAGCTCCAAATTACATTTCAACCTTCAGGTTTTATTATTTTTTTAAGGAGGTCCCATATCAGGGTTGGATGTTACTGCTTCTTTCTTAAATTTTGCAGGATAGAGCTTGGCTATTGTGTTTTGCAAGCAGTGAAAAAAAGATGTGTAATAACCATTAAAGCAACTGGTACTTATCATGCTTTGTTGTCACTTAAAATACTCTAATTATAATATCTTATATTTATAACTCATATTTTTTTGAAAATGTTAAATACCATCCTCATTAAGGTTTGTATGTTAACTTTGTGGGGGGCTGGTATGGTTTCACAAACATGACATTTTTTCTAAAAGGCTTATATCTGGAAGTGAAATGAAATGCATGAATTAAATATTCGCTGTTGCATATCTTTGCACTGAGGCACAAATGCTTGCAACCAGAATTCTATTTTAGTGAGTCAAAATATCTGTGCAGTCTTGTAGCTTAAGCTGAGAAACAATCCTGTTGACAGTGGCAAAGTGTGAAGGATAAACGACGTGGGCACACAAGCAGCAGTTCCACTCCTACCTCGTGAAGTCTCAGCTCTCTCTCGTGAACCAGCTTTTTGACAAACGCAGCGATGAAAAGGACCCAAGCGATCATGAGGGCGAGCGGGAAGGTGTTCGACATGCTGTTGAGGAAACTGGAAAACACAGGTATGGTATATGGTATATGTTTTAACTCTACAGGACAACTGTAGGAATTGACCCAATAAAGCAGGTCAGTTTTGTGTTGTATAAATGTAGATTACCATAACCATAGCCAACATTCACAGCATTTACCAGTCAAAATGTAAGTGTAACACACAGATGGATAGGCTCCACTATGTACTCCCTGACTCTGATACACTCAACAGCCTGTGGTCAAAATTGTTTTAATCAAATTTGATCACAATTGGAAAATCAGTTATCTCGTTATGAGTTAGTGTGACATGCGATTGTGAACCTCCTGATATCCCCAGAGTCTGATATTCTCAGTGACCCTCCATAATGTCCTCAGCAAGTCTGAGGGCACAAGAGAACCTCTACTATATCCCTGGGTTTGCATTCCCAGCGAGGTATGAGATATAACCTCTGCTATATCCCTGGGTTTGCATTCCCAGTGAGGTATGAGATATAACCTCTACTATATCCCTGGGTTTGCATTCCCAGCGATCCCTGGGGCATTCCCAGCGAGGTATGAGATATAACCTCTACTATATCCCTGGGTTTGCATTCCCAGCGAGGTATGAGATATAACCTCTGCTATATCCCTGGGTTTGCATTCCCAGCGAGGTATGAGATATAACCTCTGCTATATCCCTGGGTTTGCATTGCGAGGTATGAGATATAACCTCTGCTATATCCCTGGGTTTGCATTCCCAGCGAGGTATGAGATATAACCTCTGCTATATCCCTGGGTTTGCATTCCCAGCGAGGTATGAGATATAACCTCTGCTATATCCCTGGGTTTGCATTCCCAGCGAGGTATGAGATATAACCTCGCTATATCCCTGGGTTTGCATTATGAGATATAACCTCTGCTATATCCCTGGGTTTGCATTCCCAGCGAGGTATGAGATATAACCTCTGCTATATCCCTGGGTTTGCATTCCCAGCGAGGTATGAGATATAACCTCTGCTATATCCCTGGGTTTGCATTCCCAGCGAGGAATGAGATATAACCTCTGCTATATCCCTGGGTTTGCATTCCCAGCGAGGTATGAGATATAACCTCTGCTATATCCCTGGGTTTGCATTCCCAGCGAGGTATGAGATATAACCTCTGCTATATCCCTGGGTTTGCATTCCCAGCGAGGTATGAGGAATAACTTTGTATCACTAGGTCTTACTTGTCTTTGAAGTAGCAGGGGTAGGGGAAGGCCTGTAGCTGGACGGCTGGCTCCTCAACCTTCCTGCCTGCTTGGATGTCAATGATGGCCCTGTCGATGCTCTCCTGCAGGTTGATAAAGCCACGGTTGTATCGCTGGTTTTTGTTGGATGAGATGTAGGGTCCGGGTGTCCAGGAAGGGTCTCTTATTCTGTCAGTCCTCATGGCATTCTGCACAACCATGCGTATGGTGTAGCTCATCTCAGCGGGCAGGGAGATGCCAGCACCAGCTGACCTCTTTCGACGACTGCTTTTCGGAGGCATTTTAAAAATGATACCTGAAATTTTAGGCAGATAGATCAGGAAGACGACACATTGAAGTTATGGATAAAACATTTTTTGCTAAGTAAGCTTGTACCCAAAAAGACGAACACTTATCTACATGTATTGAAAACTATCCTGCATACAGCATGACATGTGTATGAGTGACTTGACTACAATATATCTTTGTGGCTGGGGAGAGGCAATGTGAATAATTCTCAATGTGTTCAGCACTTACTAGCGTACAGCTCATTGGTCTTGAGAAGCTCTTTGGCCATGGCGTTCATCTCCGCTATGCTGCTGACCGGCTGATTGCGATTGAAATTCACACAGGAGGACAGGTTGAGCATCAGCTGGGAGAGGACCGTCAGCTGGTCCATCACGTTCTGGTTCTCTTCCAACATTTTAGTCAAGTTTGCTGTACAAGTGAAGAGGAAATCAAGGTCGAACCTTCAAGGTATCAGTATAATGTGGCCTAACCAAGAAGTTGGCAACTCTTGTGCTTAATTTGAAACAATGATTGACTATATGCTATGCATGGAAACAGAAATGTTGACAGTACAGTTCACACTTCTCTAAGGTAGTTTTAGCAGGTGAGACCGACTTATATTACTATTTAAAGAAAGAAAGAAAGAAAGATCTTTAAGAGTTCAACTTAAATACTCATTTCAGAATACTCACAGTACATTTGGAGCGAGTTTAAGATGTCGGTCACGTTGATGTTTGTTTGTAACTTAACGAAATTCTGCACAAAAGGGATTTGTAGGGAGCGCTGCAGGGAAAAGATAAGAGGAAAACAAGAGAAGGGAATATTGAGTTGGTCACTCATTAATAGCATTCCTTATGAGTTTAAATGTAAATCATGCAAGGTGCTAGGACCTAGCTTGCTTGATGCTTCCCCTTAAATGCATTCTAGGCCCCAAAATGTTCATGTGGATTAAAGGACCCTGGGTCAGGCATGTTTTTTTTCAAATGTACAGTCATATGAGGACACTCCCTGTACACAATAATAGCATTAGCAAAATATTGTGAGACCTTATTTTTAAACAGCACTGCTCTTGATAGAATGCTAGCACAGAACAGGGATAGAACATAGAATGATGGTGTATAATCTCCCGCTTGCCCTGCAAACAAGAACTGCAGAATTGATAGTTTTATACCATAAGTACTGGAACAGTCTTTCCAAGTTGCTGGGCAGAATCAAAGATTAATTTGGAGGCATCTATCCAGTCCTGGGAGTACATATTAAGTTTGTCCAGCTGCTGCAATGTGTCATTAGACTGAAAAAAATAGAAAGAATATAGCAACCATAAAAATTATATAATAAATCTTGAAAATAAATGTTTTTAATTTAGGATCAATTTTGAACAATTAATACTAAATCTATAAATGTGTTACACATTGTAGACCATCATTAATATTAACAGGCTATATCGCAAAACAGCAGTATAATAAAAACATGCAACTATGGCATTAATAATAAACCTTATGATCCTTTCTAAACTATAAATATCGTAATAAATATATTCCTTGTACAATGCAAAAGAGATTTTAGTGACTACAATGAACACCAAAGAGGTTAGTTTAGCCATTCATTTTTGGAACACTACACACTGTTAAAAAGGTTTTGTGGGGTTCATGTGTTCCCCCGAGGGTACCTTCTCCATGATGGCCCTGGTCTCTGAACACTACACACTGTTAAAGATTCTGTGGGGTTCATGTGTTCCCCCGAGGGTACCTTCTCCATGATGGCCCTGGTCTCGGAACACTACACACTGTTAAAGATTCTGTGGGGTTCATGTGTTCCCCCGAGGGTACCTTCTCCATGATGGCCCTGGTCTCGGGCGTGTCTGGGGTGTACAGGATCTTGCCCAGCAGCATGGGCTTGATGAATGCCCAGGCCACAGCTCCACCAGTGGTGTTCACCATGTCCAGGTACAATGCAAGGCAGAAGGGTGCTGCAAGCAAGCAGGAACGTTGTGTTAATATCGGAAACTCAAGATATACCAGCCTACTGCACAGGCAACTTAACTATACCTTAATGGATTTTAGTAAAAACTTTAGGGAGGCCATCTAAATCATCATGTGCACTGCATGGATCTAATTCTTACAGAAGCACAATGACAAATGCAACTTTTTCTACGATGAATAACACATTTGAAAAGGTATAAAACCGTCAAGAAACAAAACTCAGTTTCAGGAAGGAGCAGTTGCAATTGCTAGAGCAGTTTCTGGCTTGTTTTGTACTGCTATAATTATGTGTAATTGGCTCTGTTTCTTCAAAATGTAACCTCGAACAAACCCAATGAGACTCACTTGCGTTACTGGGGATGTTAAATTTCTTCATGATCTCGTCCACATTAAGGCCTCCCTGGGTGGAGGGGTTAGAGTCCATGAAATTGGGGACCTGCGAGACTGTGAAGAGGGAGAAGAATCCCCTGTAACACACGGCGCCGGCGAGCGTGTTGAATGTGGCCTTGCTCGACATTGTGGCCCTATTCCCAGCAACCAACTGGGAAAAAAAACAAACAAACGGTAGTAACGAGGTTCGACTCCAACAGATCCTACAAGCAGGGTCAGGTTTACATGCGACACGCAGAATCAATTCAATTAGAACTGCAGTGCATGAAACAGGCCATTCTCTGATCATAACTCTGAATTACCTTTACTATTTAAACTTTATCACAGTTGATGTTTGAATAAAAAAAGGAATCCATGATTATTACATTTTAATACTCTCTACTTTATCACTAATTGATTGTTCATTTTTATGACTTTGTTACTGTTATGTGACTATATTGTACAAACAAACAAAAGCATTAAAGCCAGCCCCGTAGCAGACACTCACTTCTTTGAATTCCGAGTTCGCGATCAGGTTGAGCCTCTGGATCTGTTGCAGGTAGCCGACCAACATCTTGATGGCTGGGGTCAGCTTCTGAAACATTTCCATTGTAAACTGGAAGAGCTGCAGCATCGCTTCAATGATGTTCTGCATGTCCGAGGTCAGTATGATCTGAGTGAGGGAGAACAGGAGCAGTCTTTAGATAAGGTACAGTGCCCTACATAACAATATAAAACACACTGATTGCCTCAGCTTCATCCCACAGGTTGAAGATAACGAGACTTTAGGATCTTGAAATCTGCTGTAAAACACCAACAGAAATTGCAACTAGATTTACCGTTCCAGATCAAAATATAACCTAAACGTATATTTAAAATACACACACAGACACACATACTCACAATAAGCCATGTTTCCAGTTTACAATGGCAGTAATATCAAACACTCCAGCATTACAGGTGATCATAATTAATGAAATACAAGGTCAGTTATCTGCAGGTAGTGACCACTGCATAGGCTATTAATCAAGCAAATCTTACTCAATACTTACCTGTCATATTTTGACATTTCAGACCCCTGGGATACTTACGGCACTCGTAATTTCACTTTTGTAAACTCAGTTACTGTGCAGTAAATCAAGTATACTTCATTATAAAAGTGCTGGAATATTCCCATCGCTAATAGTATTATTTCATGTTTATAATGGAAGCTTCAGCACCACCCCGCCTCTGTAATACAATACCTCTCTGCATTACAAGTCACATTATATCTTTCATTAACGGTCCTAAAGTTTCCTATTGAACAAGGAAGGAGAATCATTCTTTGATCTAATTTTATAAATAAAAGGGCAATATTAAAATAATGACAGATTGTATAGTAAAAACAAAAAAGCTTGGTGTTTCATATTACCGTAAACAGCTATCACTGAATATCCTGTTTTTTGTTGTTAAATATCATTGCCTGAAACAACAATAAAACACACACACACACACACACACACAATGAAACACACACACACACACACACACTGTATATATATAAAAACAAAGACTCATGAGCTCACGGTATATAAACAAAATATAAAAACCTTGTAAACAAAGTCAAGTAAATCCAGGTGCTCAAGGACTATAACCACAAAGTTGTACCACTGCAAGGGATCCAGCTTGCAGAATGCCCGATGCACCAGCTCCTCTGACTGGGTCAGGTTGAGTTTCCCTGGGGAGTCGCAGTGCCACAGACCCATCAACCAAGCAAGCAGCTGCAGGGGAAACAAGAAGCACTTCTCAGTGCGCTGTCTGCAGTTTGACACCCTTACATGTGTTTAAAGGTGGCAGTCATCCTTATGGTCCAGTTCAGTGATAAAAAGTTGGTCTGCGCAACCCCACGGCAGTGACGCTTTACAAGTAAATAGGTCACTGTAGAACTGGATGTAAAGTCCTGCTTTAAGATACTAGATTATGTTTAAACTTTAAGATCAAACATGCTAGAACATTTCAACCTTTAATACCACTCAACATTTTTGAGTAAAATCTCTAATTTTATTTATGTGTTTAATCACAACTATTTTGATAAATTGTGTGTTTATATAATATATTTATATATATCTATATTATATATATATATATTATATATAATATATATATATATATTTATATAAATCTGTATTTATGGAATGGACCTATGGACACTGAATATTAAATAAATATTTTCTTCCAAATGCTTGCAAGCTCATACAAAAACACAATGCAGGTCTGTCTAGGTATGTATTTCACCTTTAAAGAGTTGTCAGGAATAACTGTCTGCATCAGAGCATCTATGGCATCCATTGGCATTCCTGTTTGTTTGTGAATCTCTGACATGAAGGCTGCTGGGTTAAGAATCAGGTCAGACACTTTTGCAGGAGCTAGAAAAAAGGCAAATGTAAAATGAGACAGAGTTATATCTGAATCATTCCATGCGTGAATTATTCCAAAATGCAAGGGGATTTAAAGTCTGCTCGTAGCTACTGTAAATTAACAGTGGACTGGAAAGAAGAGAAGATAATGGTGTCCTGGAGGACCATTCCTCTGCAAATTAGTAGGTAAAATTAAATCTTCAGGGGCTGGCTAGAGGCTAAATTGGTTAATTTAAACAATTTAGAACAGGGTTGGAACAGACCAGGAGTGGATGGGCCACCTTGGGCCACCTTTGGCCACCCTTGCCATAAAACCTTGAGCTGAGATTTCCACCATGAATAACACAGTGTGACAGAGATCGAATGACACTTTGTGTTAGATCTCCTTTCCGACCTGTGAGGGCACTAGAAAGAAGGAACAAAGTAACATTAAGCAAATGGCAAGATAATTTATTCCGTAGGGTAGGTGGAAGTCTGCCATTTAGGAAGGGGGCAGAGTTACTGCACACAAGCTCACTGACCCGGACGGTAGACGGCGTGGCATCTGAGGATTGGAGGAGCAGATGCACTCGTTAACCAAGGGGTCATGGGCGAGGGTATAAATATGGGGGCGTAGCTTAGGTGATGTGTTCCTTTGCATATGGTTATATGAAACGACCTAGAAGGAGCACGTACTATTGAGACCAAAAGCCGTGAGTGTTGTCAGTCTGTGTACTAACACTGTGTGTCTCGTGTTGTTTGTTTTCTCACTAAAGAGTACTAAACACGATCCGGAGCTGCAGCCGCAGGCCAGCGTAAACCCAGATATTACAAGTCACCTTTTCCACTACAGGTACTGTCTCTGCACCATTAGCACTAAAATCACGCACCGTCGGAACTGTGTTTGTGTTTTGTGTTGGTGAGAAAGTACGGGACTTTTTGGTTGCGGGTGAAACCCGTGGGATTACAAACACACACCGCTGTACCAATTCCATCATTGTTATTATTTGCAGGTTTTGCCACAAGGCTCTGGACATTATAATCATTAATAAACACCCTTGCACCTGTAAGTCATTCGTCTGTGTGATTAATCCGCTCTGCACTGCACTCATCTGCACGTATTCACCACTTTGCCACACACAGATATATACATGAAGTCTGTTACAACAGGACAAACAGACTAGAAATCAATATAAAAAGGGCTTTGTGTCGTTGTTCCAATTAATAAATACAAGTTTAATATCCAATAAAAAGCCAACATTAGTCTAGATTAAAACCTTTTCTTGAATATTATACTTTAATACTCACAAACTGACTTCATTAATGATGCATGGGTTGAAGCATTGTGAACAGGATCATATCATTCAAAAAGGGTTCACTAAAGAATTTTGAAAACTTTGAATCTAAACTTATTTAAAAAAAAAAATACTGAACTCTGTTACCTGCAGTAGTGTTAGTAATGTTCAGGAAGCTGAAAGCACTGGTGTTGAAATTTAATGTGCTGCCCACAAGTACAGACGACCTGAAACAAATGCACAGTTAGAACTGATTTCAAGAAAGGGCATGTGAAGGGGTGTATAGACCCAACAGTACTAAAACAGGACCCAGGGGTTGTTTAAAAGTCCATATCCTGTGTAAAAAGAGTCTGGATAGACAAAGCAGCCTATACATAGGTTTGTACGTACAACACTGTTGGAAATATGTGTATACATGTTGTTTAACTTTTGATCTGGCAAAAAGAGGGTTAACAAATGCATTGTACTCTACTTCTCTCCCTCTTGTTGCAGCAGATCGTAACTGGCAAATTAGCCCAATTCACAAATGAAGAAGCCAGCTGCACAAAGCTGTTGGAACACCTGTGCTGAAACCATGGGGCTTAAGGTGTAGATTGACTTAACTAATTTAGTTTCATAATTAATTTAGTTTCAAGTTAAGTCTGTGAGTACTAGTCAGCCCTTAAAAGAGTAATTGGTTGGCTACTTTAATCACCACAGTATAAAACTAGAAAGAGGGGACAGAAGGAAAGAAATTCCTGTAAACCCATACCAGTTTGCATTACCAATTCCCATAAACCCATACCAGTTTGCATTACCAATTCCCATAAACCCATACCAGTTTGCATTACCAATTCCCATAAACCCATACCAGTTTGCATTACCAATTCCCATAAACCCATACCAGTTTGCATTACCAATTCCTGTAAACTCATACCAGTTTGCATTACCAATTCCCATAAACCCATACCAGTTTGCATTACCAATTCCTGTAAACCCATACCAGTTTGCATTACCAATTCCCATAAACCCATACCAGTTTGCATTACCAATTCCCATAAACCCATACCAGTTTGCATTACCAATTCCTGTAAACTCATACCAGTTTGCATTACCAATTCCCATAAACCCATACCAGTTTGCATTACCAATTCCCATAAACCCATACCAGTTTGCATTACCAATTCCCATAAACCCATACCAGTTTGCATTACCAATACCAGTTTGCCCAATTCCTGTAAACCCATACCAGTTTGCATTACCAATTCCTGTAAACCCATACCAGTTTGCATTACCAATTCCTGTAAACCCATACCAGTTTGCATTACCAATTCCCGTAAACCCATACCAGTTTGCATTACCAATTCCTGTAAACTCATACCAGTTTGCATTACCAATTCCCATAAACCCATACCAGTTTGCATTACCAATTCCCATAAACCCATACCAGTTTGCATTACCAATTCCCATAAACCCATACCAGTTTGCATTACCAATTCCCGTAAACCCATACCAGTTTGCATTACCAATTCCCATAAACCCATACCAGTTTGCATTACCAATTCCTGTAAACCCATACCAGTTTGCATTACCAATTCCCATAAACCCATACCAGTTTGCATTACCAATTCCCATAAACCCATACCAGTTTGCATTACCAATTCCTGTAAACTCATACCAGTTTGCGTTCAGTTTGTAGTTGCTGGGGTCTCCAACTGCCAAGTTGTACAGATTGTCCAGCAGAGTGTTCGGGCTGAAGGTGAGGTTTCTCTTCCAGTTCAGAGTGCTGTAGGAGAGCGAGAAAACAGCCTGGATGGCTGGAGAAACAGTCTGGCACATTATCCCCGAATTCATGGGCACCAGATCATACAGAGCCTGCACAGAGCTCAACTTCTCCAACTTGCACACAATGCCAGTCACAGTATTCATCTGAGCCTTCTGCAAGGAAAACATAAGATCCCATTGTTACATGATGCATTGATTTAATGTAAAAGGCTACAGAACTCCATGTAGATAGGGGGTGGTGGCATGCAACATCCACCCATCCACATCATTCCTACCTTGATTTTCAGGTTTTCAAGTGCCGTTGTAATGTTGTCTGCCACCCAATTTGTAGTGAACATCGTTTGCAGAATCTGGCTTAACTCTGACAGCACAAGGAATTCTTCTGCTGAGGGACAAAAAGGCAAAATGATGAAGTGAAACTTGTACACTGCATTGCTATTCTGAGCCAAAATAAAAATAACCCCAGTTTTCTTGAATAGCAAGCTGTATTTTTATCATTCTATCGCTCTTATTTTATGTTCCTGTAGTATAATTCGCTCATATTTGGCAATTCTACTTTCAAAAGCTGCAATCACACCCCAAATCTAACCCCCATCACAAACCTTGGAGGTTCCATAAGTTAGCATTTATAAATAACAAATACATGATCCAATTACAGGCAAATAAAATCTGCTGAATAAATACAATTCTAAATTAAAATGAGTGGGTTGACAAACCATCTTATTGGTGGAGCATTGAGACACAGTGTACTGTTTTACTAAGTTAACACCTATGCAGTTTGTATGCAGTCTTAGAATGGTTGATGACAGACAGACAGACAGACAGACAGCTCGTATCTTGTACCTTGGGCCTCTGTAGCTAGGTTTATTATCATGTTCTTGAACTGCTGTGCATAGGGAAGCTCTGGTGGCACCAGCTCTGCAGTGTTAGCCAGCAACTGGAGAACCCTGCAAAATCAAATGATGCATCTCTTTAAAGTTCATTCAGAGTTTGGCATAAACTCCATAAACAATTAATACTAATTGCCTCTGCATAAATCAGAACGGAACTAAGCTCTAATTACAGTGCCAATGGGCACCTGATGAGTACTGATGCCTACCTAAAAACTCCAAACACATCAGTTAGCATACTTTGTTGAATGGAACAGCCACGACAAAAGTGAAGGTAGAAGGTGGAATATACTTACGCATCAGCCCAGTTTGTTGAATTTATTCCCAGCAAACTGCCCACGTTGTCTTTGATGATCTTGATCACCTCCAGAGTTTTGTTCACCTCATAACTTGGGGGAACCATTTTGAGCACATTCTGCAGCTCACTTGCCACAGTGACAGTAACGCCTGCTGCTTTTACTAAATCGGTTGCATTGGAGAAGTAGACTTCTGTCACTCTTCTGATGGAAGCTCCAAGATTCTTAAAAGCACTGCTGTTCACTGACTGCATTGTGGGATCGGGGATGATCCCCAAAAGCTTCAGAAGGGATTCAGATATGGCAACACTGCTGTCCAATGCATCAGCATTGTTGTACAGGGGGATTACCAGGGTCTTTATGACTTCAACTGTAGCATTCAGGTAGTGGCTTTGCTCTGAAGTCAACATGGGTGTTAAGGTTGTCACCAGCTGCTCTATTGCTTTAAATGTCTCAGCTATGCCCATCAGCTGATTAGAAGTAAGTCTTGCCAAAAGTGCATTGGTTACCAGTTCTGAGATCTGGAGCAAATCACCCACAATGTTTCCGGCTGAAGTTATATCGGAAATAGGGAAACTGGTGGCATTAGATATCTCCAGCAGGAAGTCTGAAGCTGCCCTGGTGAGACTGAAGATATTACCTGTGATGTTAGTACCATTAGACAGAGCTGGAAGTGTTTCTAATATTCTGAGAAGAGTTGCATTGATATAAGATCTTTGCTCGGCAGATAGGGAAGATGCCAAGTTGTTTATTAACTTATCAGCAAGCTGCATCTGATCGCCCATGCTCAGTTGAGAGAGGCTGGAATTTGCCAGCTGTTGCTCCAGAATCTTATACACCAGAGACCCATCTTCTAGTATCTTAATCTTGATCAGCACCCTTATTGCATTCTTCAGACCTTGAGCAATAACTTTTAAGATGTCTCCATTCCAGATTTGGTGAAGGGAGCTGCTGTTAACGTTCTTAAGGAAGTCTTTCAAGAGGCAGCTGAGAGCTTCTTTCCATAGCTGTGAAGGATCTGCTTCTGCATCCATAATGAGATTGAGCGAAACATTCAGGAAAAGTTCAATGTCATCCTTGAGAAGGTGCATCACCGCAACAGCAGTGGCGTTGTATGCACTGAAAAGGGTGCTGTTGTGAGAAACACATTCCCAGGTTCCTTGCAGCAATCTGACAAGAATGTTAAGAGGATTTGGTTAATATTTAATTATAACTGGTCTAAAAAAGAATGCAAGAAGTTGCATAGAAGTTAATTGCTAGTTATATTTGCTGTACAGCAGTCTAAGAGAGAACAATCCCAAGATCTCTGTTTGATCTGGTAATGGCAATCTATGAAGGGGTTTTGTAAGGAGTAGTATAAATATTCTACACCACACTGGCCCAAATTGTTCCACAAAGCATCATTCCGCCCATTCCAATTAGTCTAAATATGCAAAATCTTGGACCCATACCTGCCAGCGAGGACTGGGTCCTTGGTGACGGCTAAGAGAAATCCAACCATCTTCTCTGAATGCAACTCAAGTTCATCTGTGCCCTTACAGCTCCAGCTCATGGACGAGTTGTCACCTGGCAAAAATAAATAAATAAATATTTAGAACAAATGTAAAAAGGTGCAATCGACATATATAAACCTATACATGAATGTGTCTATAATATTTAATACTGAAGCAGTTCATAATAATCCAAAATAATATTACACCTATAATCTGGAAATGTACAGAATACAGCTGTATACTGGGAGCTGGACCACCAGAAATACATTATCATCTGACTGAAAAGTCTATTCATAGCTACAAACCTGGGACAGAAGCAGACCAGAGACCCTGAGAAGAAAGGCATCTATTGACTTGCACTACCCCTGACTACTCTTATTATACTATTATACACAACATATCCTTGGGAAGATTTGAAAGTACAAGTCCTGAAGTGACGTACAGTTGCCTTGCCCATTGTAGTTGTTTTGCATTGCGTAATTCATTATCCAGTAAGCTGCTTCAATGTGCTGCTTCAGCCCTGGTAGCACGCTGGCCTGCTGCAAAAAGGGGTTGAGAGCAGCTGAGACACCCAAAACCCTAGGGGGCAACAAACAAAACAAAATGTGAATTAATGTGGAGTAAATGCATACATCTATATAATTAAAGTGTTTTCTGTTTTCTATAAATTAGAAACAATCATAGAAGGACACTAGAGTCCAGTACATGTTAATAATAATAATAATAATAATAATAATAATAATATGAACAACCGAAACATATTGCAAAAGAACACACATGTGTTGAGTAGCGAGGTCATCGATGAGAGCAGGAATGCTGGAGTCCCCTGAAGGGCTGCTGTTGATTATGACTGCTGAGATCTCTGTATAGAAGTGCCTCAGGCTCTCATAGTAACTCAGAGCTGCTTGGTAAAGGGTCTCCAGGTCCTTCGTTAACTCGTTCCCGTCGATGCTGTCCTCCTTTCCCAAACTACTGACCTACAAGCAAAAAAATTAGATCCAGTATGCTGTGGCTGGTCCCATCTGCGCCTGTGCTTCACCGTGATTTCACAGTAGTTTTAAATCATGAATATTATGTAACCTGCACAAGTGTGGTCAAAAAGTTAATACAATGGCAATGACATGTCTACAGCCAAAATACTGAAATTCTGTTTCTGAGTGAGCACTGATTTGAAAAGAACACAGAGTTTCACACATTAAGCTAATAAAATCTTTCAGTTCAGGGTATCCATAACTGATCACATAATGACCAGAAATGTAAATCGACAGGTGCTTGATCTCTGTAGGTGTTAGCACCCCTGTGAAGGTGACTCCTAGGGTACTTGCTGACTCACGGTTGTGTTTATAAGCTGCCGAAGGATGCCTGCTTCAGAGTTCAAGTCATCCGGGAAGCAGGTCTGGTTGCACAACTCCTCCACCAAGGTCTGGTTGAGTGCAAGTTCATCATGCATGATATCAGTCCATGTTCTACTTATGTCTCCACAGCTTACAGTTCTTCCTGACAGCAGATCCTGTTAAAAACAAATTTAGTACAATCAAAAACAGGTATCAATTCACAAAAGGCAAAGTCTGTAAATAGGAGACTTGAAAAGCAGCGTAAATAATGGCACAATATGGGTGGAAATAAAACTAAACAACTGAGTACTACTCCACCCAATCACCTTTCTTCAAGGGCATTGTATTGAGACAAACAACTACTGTACTATGATGTAACTAGACTGGGAAACAAGTAACTATATCCTATCTGTAATGTAAGATCTCTTTAGCAATATGAGAACTGCATTAATACAGATGTTGTTATAATGAACTTGCATGGAGTTTGCAGGTGTAAGCAGCAGGGAGACTTCTCTTGATTCTCTTGACAGTAACATGGCTTCAATTCAGTCATTCAATGTTACAGAACGTTATTTTTAAGGTGTAGGGTCAGAAATGCTCTGTTAATGATGACTTAAATCAGGTTTGCATTCCAATGCACAATTTTTGATACTGTTTTACAGATGGTTACCAGTGTATTTTCATTTTGAAACACTGTTTAACATATCGGAATGCTTATAAACACTGTTCTAAGCAGTCCTGAAAAATATATCCCTAAAAACGGCCCTTAAATGAGGACGCCTACAGTAATTGACAGATTTGTTGGTAATGCAAACCTCACCTCCCTAATGATGTTGGCGGTTTGGGACACTGCATGTAGGATGGGTCGAATGGATTCAGTGCAATTGACACCACTGTCCTGTATGACTTGTTTCAGGCTGGTGGTGAGATTACCCAGCAACACTTTCACATACAGATTGAGATCTGAGGGGAGAAGCCACTTGTTTAGTATGGGTGTCTTCATTAAAACAAACACAACACAGCTGGGTTACAGTACATTGACAGAATGGCATTGAAACTAGTTAGCAAGATATGGTGATGATACAATGGCTTTGACCTCACTCCCATCTACAAACTGGCAATTATACAGGTGAGGCGTGAGAGAATACCGGTGTTACCACATTCCCCGGGATAAGAGCAACAAAGGAACGCAGGGGCACGTTTCTACCTCGCATCCAGAAACAGGTTATATGCCTTTGGTGCCGTCATGGCAGCTTAATATCAGTTAGTCTATTTTGACATCTCTTAAACTCAAGATAATTATACCATGACTTACCTAATAGTTTCATTGTCCTGTATGTAAGATCACGTAGGGGAATTCCAAAGCCTGATTAACAGGTCTATAAATTCATTTAAAAAGAATAGTGTCTATCTTACCTGTTTCCACTTTGACAGACTGGACAACCACACTGGAGAGGGCTTGTTCTAGGGTCAGAATGTCCTGCACTGGTTCCCAGGCTGGAGTCTCCTTTAACGAAGATAACACTGCCTCCAGGATACCTGACGTCCTTTACATAGACAACATGTGTTATTATTATTACTTATTTTTCAAATAAATCTTTTTAATACACGTTACTGTGTTAATTGCGGGAACAGGGAAAAAAAAAAAAAGCTTTTTACTTTGCAAGGGGGAAGTAAAGTAAAAGTGAAGAAACGTGGAATTCCCCAGGTTATTTATGACCCATGATGTTCAACTAACAAAACAATCGGTTTTATGTTTAAAAAGGGTTTTTTAGTATTTCTATATATTCTCCTATTGTTTTGTAGTTATGGATGATAATTTATATGAAGGGAATAAAGCTTGTTTGGGTGGAGAATAAAGTTTATTCACAAATATATAAGGTTTGCAACAAAACAATGTAATCTGTGTGAATTACTAAATACCCATAAAGACAGCAACAACAACAACAAAAAAAAGGGTTAGTCTCACATTTTCCAGAGATCTTTCTCTGCGGTCCCACTCGCTAGCTGGATGAGAGCCGGGAGAATTCTCTCAGCCCAAGCTTCTGTAATGTTAGGCAGTCCCATAGCATGCTCCACATCAGCAAAGAGTGAAGCGAGAGTGTGGAGCTGGGGGCTGGGACTCTCATGAGAGGCATCTCCCCAGCCTGCCAACACCTGTAAACAGAGTAAAATGCATGAATTGATTAGTTCTCGAGGGCTCCAGTACAGTATAATAGAGGAGATCTTAAAAGCTCAGGATAGTATAATGGATGAGACATCTAGGGCTCCAGCATAGTATAATGACGTCACCAGTTGGTTGCGTTTCTAGGCAGCTACACGTTTGCTATGGAACATATTTTTGTATGCCTGGGGTTTTGTGCATCTAGTCCTCCTTTAAAATACCAAAATGTTTTGACGTCAAATTCCGTATCTGACAAAAGTATAGATTAGGAAATGTAGGTAACATGTCATTTTAAGAGAACCGCATTTCAATGTCGCTACACAGTAAAGTAGCAGGACAGTAGATGAAACAGAGTTTCTATTTAATGACATGTGTATTTACCATATCTATGTTAACTGTTTTACAATGCAATAAACCGGAACCTTTGCATTTTAATACACAACTTGACAGCTGAGACCCATCATGAGATAGTTCTTATGTTCATAGTGATGCTTGAACTTAATTGGTTATAGCAATCACTGGACAGCCAGACTTTATGTTGAAATACTTTTTAGGTTCTGTCATAAAATCTGAATAAAACTAAAATGAGATAGTTAGTAAAGGGGACACACGATACCTGCTCAAAGAGAACCTCGATAAGTGATGTGTTGCCTGATATTCCTTCACTACCAAGGATCCTCTCCAGGAGATAGCCAGCGATTCCCAGACTCGTGGTATTCCCTGTCAATTAAAGCAAAATCTCCCTTTATTTCCCCGACAACTATTCTGGAAACATGATGCTGTTCTTGCACGCTACCGCTCCGCCCCCTCCACGACAGGTTTGCAACACTGTTTAATCTACTGTTTACCGGGGGGACATTTCAACACATTTCCTGTGATCTTTTGGATTTCAGCTTGGTATCTGAACAGATCCTGTATTCAGGTACCCAGGTTACTGTACCTTGGCTTTGTTGGGACAGCAGTGCTGAGATATTCTGAAGCAGGATGATGAAGTCATTCCAGTTACTGTCATTTGGCAAAAAGTAATGCAAATCTTCCTCAATACTGAAAAAAAATAAAATGTTGATGTTTTAAATGTAATAATACACATAGCTGTCTTCAAAGTTGATACATTTTGTAAACGCATATATTTAACTACACTGTATGGAATTTATTAGGGGTAATGTACAATTTAATAAATAAATACTTCTCACGTACATCTGACTCCAAGTGTCAGGGACATCATCTTGGGAGATGGTCTCAAAGTATATTTTCACCGCTTCTGACACGGGTATTAGAATGGAAGCAGCAGGCTGTGGGACGAGTGCTCTCACAAGGTTCTGGAGTCTACCAATCACTTCCATGGTGAGGTTCCTGTCCTTGGGGAAGCCTGACTCACTGGAGGAGAGGGCCAGCTGCATGGAGCCTTGCAGCACAGCAAACAAGTCAGTGACCACGGCTTCAGGCAGCTGCTCTGCAAGGGGAGCCGTGCTGTTCAGAAGGAGCTTTGCTACATCTAAAAGCAAGCTTGGAATGTCTTCGGCGTTGCGCTCTCCTGGTTTGGAGGCTACAATCACAGTGTCCCAAAGCATTTCAAAAACACGGACAGCCATGTCAACATATGGGCGTTTTTCAGCAGGTAGGAGAAGCTGTATATAATCAATTAACTTGTCAAATGTCATCATCTGGCTTGACAGATTGAACAGAGTTTGATTGGCAGCCCCTTCTGACTCCAATGTGGAGAGGACTTTTATCCCTTCTTGTAATAATTTAAACACTTTCACTGCTGTTTCAACATCCTTTAACAGTGGATCCATGTAATATTTGGAATTGTTTTTACTCATGATTTCTAGTAGGGTCACAATGTCCTCAATAGAAACTGAGGCAGTGGAGATGTTGACCGGAGTTAAAGGGTCCACCAAGGCTGAAGCAAGGTCTAGCAGTTGTGTATAGTCTTGTCTGAATTGTTTTTTTAGGAATGGGTCTGTGCTGTTTAGAGGCAAAGTACTTAAGAGCCGCTCAACCACATGACTCCGGAAACTGTTCTGAGCAAATAATACTCCTGCCCGAAGCATCCTACAAAAAAAAAAAAAAACACAAAAAAATTAAGCAAATAGTCACCCGAAACAAACCGAGTAAAACAATTACATAATTAGTACATAGAAATTACATTTCTTAGAATAATAAATTAAGAGACTTTGGAGCAACCGCGGATCAGGTCAACTTGATTTTCTCTTGTATAATATCTTTAAAGGTTCCCCAGTTTACACAGCCTGTACTTGGATTATGAACTACTCTCCAGAAGCTACAGTGTCACCTCGGTCCAATGAACGGGACCACAGGCTGGACACGTAGCTCACACAAAGGAATGATCTTGATAGATATGATCTGGCTACCTCAGCAGTGATGTCTGATCTTTGGCCACTTCTTCAGAGAGTGCCACAGTCATTAGGACAAACTGCTTCCAGCTGAACACAGAGCTGCAATCCAGGGACATGGTTGAATTGATGAAAGTACCTAAAAAAGACACGAGGGATCTATAGTGAATATCAAAACAAGAACATGCAGCAAAATCTGTGTTTCTCAATAAAGCTATATGACTGTAGAGTAAGTAGTCGGGTTCAGAAAAATATAGCGTTCCACGTCCCCACGTGTTGCTACAACTGTTTAAATAACATACCTGTAATTTTTCTTTTCATTGTTAACATCCTGACAACTTTTTACACTTATAACTTTAAAGTCTGTTTCAAAGCTCTTTTCAAAATGTCTGCTCTAGTGCACTGATAGTGTAAGGATTATTGCCCACATTGTCAAAGAGGTAACACAGCAGTAACGATCCATGATGCGGGACGGAACAGAAAAGCCAGAGCACTTGTTGGATTGCTTTATTTATTTATTTATTTATTTATTTTTATTTTAAATTGATTTACTTAATCTGTTTATATATAACGTGTTGTTGTTTAAACATTTACAATGTGTTGTCACTGACATTCTGAGTGTGAGATCTACTCTTAGCGGGTGTCGTTGTTGCTAATAGGGTCCCATGGGGATATAACTTATAATATCCAATTATAATGTCTGGGGTAATGCTATCAAATATATACAAAGACAAGTCTAGCAGGTTTATTGGATCATTTTATAAAAACATGTGAAGTGAAGTGTTTTAGGTGGTTGAAAAAATGATTTTAATTATTAATTCAGCGAAAATAATGATGTAAGCAGAAACATCAATTGAGAACGTTACAGAACGTAGAAAACAGGGTAATAAACAGGGGAGGAATCCATGTCATGATGTGATGCCCCTTCACTGATACACAGAACACTAATGAAGGGATTGGCTTGGCATGGGAGGAATCTGTAATCTTTGCATCTTGCACACATATTTGCATGGCAAATTATCTTGTAAACTATGCAAGATCCAAAGTTATGTTTTGTTTTGGTTTTTTTTCCAGATGCAAGATGAATTACAAAGAGTGATATGAAATGAATATGAAAAGCAATCCTGTAAAAACTCTTGTGAGGAAAAGTCAACAAGTTTTTACAGTACATCACAAAACCATATTGACGTACGTGGCATGATATAATATTCACAGCACTGAGACATGTTGCTTATTGTTTAAAAGCAACACGTTTTAGAAACAGCAGCCATCAGCTTTTGAGAGCGTTACAATGATAAAGCTTTACAAAACCAGATTTTTTGCAGGCCTTTCTCCACTGTATTTTCTATTGCATGTTGTAGTTAAGTTAAATGTAAATGAGTCCTGGGGGTAAACACTGGGAGCGTTCACATAGTTCAACCTCTATTTTGTTTTTGTTTTTTTTTTATTTAAGAACCAGACACCCCTGATAAAAATTACAATCTTTTTACCCTGTAAGTGAAAAAGACACAAGTTCTTTGTAAGCCTTTACTTGATGCATTTGGAAGGGAATTGAATCTTCTTACTGACCAAAATTAAATGTGCAAGTAAGGTATGACATGGAAATAAATTATAGGACGTAACATTCATTCAACATTTTGGTATGGAGAGGAACACAGGAAAACATATATATATTTTTTTTTTTTATTTATTTATTGTTTTATTTTTTTTAAAGCTTTTACTCCAGTCTTTAATGAACTCCTATTTTTTAAAAGGTAAAACACATTTTGTAACATTAACAGGTTTGTGTTTCTGCTTTCCTAGAATAGTTAGACTGGATGACACTCATACTAAATATTGCCCGCAATGTAATTTTAATAATTGTTCAAGCAGTTATTGCTGACTTACAGTTGGGTGGTGCGGTGGTGTTCTGCTGACTGGAGTAAGCCATAATCCAGTATGCTGTGTCAAAGTATGGTTTCACTGTGGGCCACAGAACGCTGGCCTGCAGTTCAGAACCCAGCTGCTCAACTTCTTCCAGTGTCCTAGCAGGTGGAAGACAATTAAACCATGAGATAAAAAAAAAAAGAAGAGTACTAGGAGCATTGGGTGCCGCTTCATGCCACCTATTACACCCCTGGTCTATCCCTTATAAAAGTTTACCATGGTATTTTTATGCCTTTTTTTTTTTTTTTGCTGTTTTCCCATTGTACTTACTAGAATTGCCCTGGTTTGCCATGCTTCGCTATTACATTGCTTCCCTATGCTTTCACTGTGCTTTATTACACTGCTGCTATGCTTTTACTATGGGACACTTTTATAAGAGACACTATAAACCAATGTTTGAATAAATCCCACACTAAATACATCCCTGTATATGTTAATGGAAATGTGTTCAATTTTCTTTCTTTAGTTTTTTTTTTTTTTTTTTTTTTAACAATTACCTCAGGTGTGTGCTTATGGTACATTTCACCTTTAGAAATCCTACAAAAAAACTATTGCGTATTGTCATCTGCATCTTCCAATACAAACATTTGTCAAAGAATTGTAACAGATTATTTGCCGTTTGGAACCTGTTTAAATGCTCGTACCTGCAGCTAAGTTTATTACTAGTTTTATAATATGGATTTTTTTTAGGTTATTTCATTTGCTGCAACCTCTTTAACTTGAGTAAAAATCCTAAATAGTTAAAGACCTTAAGAACCACACTTAGAATCTGGAACACAAACAGAAGATGTGTAAACATGAGATAAGAGCAGAAAGTGGAAAGGTAGGCCTATGAAATTGTGGAACACTTGGAACATTAACAAAAAAAATCAGATTCTGTCCTAGGCATTAGATTTCATCACACTGGGAAAATAGTGTCCTAGCAAGGGACTAAACTCGATGGGCCAGATTGCCTGTTCCAGTTCGACACATTTCTAGTGTTCTTATGCACTTGTATATGATATCACATTAGCGAGCAGCTCGAGTGGGTTTCAGATACTGACCTCTCCTGCAGGATTGCAGTCCAGTTGGCTTCCATGGTGAGGTTCCTGTCCTTGGGGAAGCCTGACTCAATGGAGGAGAGGGCCAGCTGCATGGAGCCTTGCAGCACAGCAAACAAGTCAGTGACCACAGCTTCAGGCAGCTGCTCTGCAAGGGGAGCCGTGCTGTTCAGAAGGAGCTTTGCTACATCTAAAAGCAAGCTTGGAATGTCTTCGGCGTTGCGCTCTCCTGGTTTGGAGGCTACAATCACAGTGTCCCAAAGCATTTCAAAAACACGGACAGCCATGTCAACGTATGGGCGTTTTTCAGCAGGTAGGAGAAGCTGTATATAATCAATTAACTTGTCAAATGTCATCATCTGGCTTGACAGATTGAACAGAGTTTGATTGGCAGCCCCTTCTGACTCCAATGTGGAGAGGACTTTTATCCCTTCTTGTAATAATTTAAACACTTTCACTGCTGTTTCAACATCCTTTAACAGTGGATCCATGTAATATTTGGAATTGTTTTTACTCATGATTTCTAGTAGGGTCACAATGTCCTCAATAGAAACTGAGGCAGTGGAGATGTTGACCGGAGTTAAAGGGTCCACCAAGGCTGAAGCAAGGTCTAGCAGTTGTGTATAGTCTTGTCTGAATTGTTTTTTTAGGAATGGGTCTGTGCTGTTTAGAGGCAAAGTACTTAAGAGCCGCTCAACCACATGACTCCGGAAACTGTTCTGAGCAAATAATACTCCTGCCCGAAGCATCCTACAGTTAAAAAAAAAAAAAAACACAAAAAAAAACCACAAAAAAAAACAAGCTGCATTAAGCAAATAGTCACCCGAAACAAACTGAGTAAAACAATTACATAATTAGTACATAGAAATTA
This sequence comes from Polyodon spathula, assembly GCF_017654505.1. NCBI lineage: Eukaryota > Metazoa > Chordata > Actinopteri > Acipenseriformes > Polyodontidae > Polyodon > Polyodon spathula. The sequence continues at coordinate 2,026,637 of NC_054544.1, read as the reverse complement.
CATTTCTTAGACTAATAAATTAAGAGACTTTGGAGCAACCGCGGATCAGGTCAACTTGATTTTCTCTTGTATAATATCTTTAAAGGTTCCCCAGTTTACACAGCCTGTACTTGGATTATGAACTACTCTCCAGAAGCTACAGTGTCACCTCGGTCCAATGAACGGGACCACAGGCTGGACACGTAGCTCACACAAAGGAATGATCTTGATAGATATGATCTGGCTACCTCAGCAGTGATGTCTGATCTTTGGCCACTTCTTCAGAGAGTGCCACAGTCATTAGGACAAACTGCTTCCAGCTGAACACAGAGCTGCAATCCAGGGACATGGTTGAATTGATGAAAGTACCTAAAAAAGACACGAGGGATCTATAGTGAATATCAAAACAAGAACATGCAGCAAAATCTGTGTTTCTCAATAAAGCTATATGACTGTAGAGTAAGTAGTCGGGTTCAGAAAAATATAGCGTTCCACGTCCCCACGTGTTGCTAGAACTGTTTAAATAACATGCTTGTAATGTTTCTTTTCATTCTTAACATCATGGCATCTTTTTACACTTATAACTTTAAAGTCTGTTTCAAAGCTCTTTTCAAAAGGTCTGCTCTAGTGCAAGGAAAGTACAAGGATTATTGCCCACATTGTCAAAGAGCTAACACAGCAGTAACGATCCATGATGCGGGACGGAACAGAAAAGCCAGAGCACTTGTTGGATTGCTTTATTTATTTATTTATTTATTTATTTTTTATAAATTTAATGAATTAATTGATTTACTTAATCTGTTTATATATAACGTGTTGTTGTGTAAACATTTACAATGTGTTGTCACTGACATTCTGAGTGTGAGATCTACTCTTAGCGGGTGTCGTTGTTGCTAATAGGGTCCCATGGGGATATAACTTATAATATCCAATTATAATGTCTGGGGTAATGCTATCAAATATATACAAAGACAAGTCTAGCAGGTTTATTGGATCATTTTATAAAAACATGTGAAGTGAAGTGTTTTAGGTGGTTGAAAAAATGATTTTAATTATTAATTCAGCGAAAATAATGATGTAAGCAGAAACATCAATTGAGAACGTTACAGAACGTAGAAAACAGGGTAATAAACAGGGGAGGAATCCATGTCATGATGTGATGCCCCTTCACTGATACACAGAACCCTAATGAAGGGATTGGCTTGGCATGGGAGGAATCTGTAATCTTTGCATCTTGCACACATATTTGCATGGCAAATTATCTTGTAAACTATGCAAGATCCAAAGTTATGTTTTGTTTTGGTTTTTTTTCCAGATGCAAGATGAATTACAAAGAGTGATATGAAATGAATATGAAAAGCAATCCTGTAAAAACTCTTGTGAGGAAAAGTCAACAAGTTTTTACAGTACATCACAAAACCATATTGACGTACGTGGCATGATATAATATTCACAGCACTGAGACATGTTGCTTATTGTTTAAAAGCAACACGTTTTAGAAACAGCAGCCATCAGCTTTTGAGAGCGTTACAATGATAAAGCTTTACAAAACCAGATTTTTTGCAGGCCTTTCTCCACTGTATTTTCTATTGCATGTTGTAGTTAAGTTAAATGTAAATGAGTCCTGGGGGTAAACACTGGGAGCGTTCACATAGTTCAACCTCTATTTTGTTTTTGTTTTTTTTTTATTTAAGAACCAGACACCCCTGATAAAAATTACAATCTTTTTACCCTGTAAGTGAAAAAGACACAAGTTCTTTGTAAGCCTTTACTTGATGCATTTGGAAGGGAATTGAATCTTCTTACAGACCAAAATTAAATGTGCAAGTAAGGTATGACATGGAAATAAATTATAGGACGTAACATTCATTCAACATTTTGGTATGGAGAGGAACACAGGAAAACATATATATATATATATATATTATTATATATTTTTTTTTTATTTATTGTTTTATTTTTTTTAAAGCTTTTACTCCAGTCTTTAATGAACTCCTATTTTTTAAAAGGTAAAACACATTTTGTAACATTAACAGGTTTGTGTTTCTGCTTTCCTAGAATAGTTAGACTGGATGACACTCATACTAAATATTGCCCGCAATGTAATTTTAATAATTGTTCAAGCAGTTATTGCTGACTTACAGTTGGGTGGTGCGGTGGTGTTCTGCTGACTGGAGTAAGCCATAATCCAGTATGCTGTGTCAAAGTATGGTTTCACTGTGGGCCACAGAACGCTGGCCTGCAGTTCAGAACCCAGCTGCTCAACTTCTTCCAGTGTCCTAGCAGGTGGAAGACAATTAAACCATGAGATAAAAAAAAAAAGAAGAGTACTAGGAGCATTGGGTGCCGCTTCATGCCACCTATTACACCCCTGGTCTATCCCTTATAAAAGTTTACCATGGTATTTTTATGCCTTCTTTTTTTTTTTTTTTTGCTGTTTTCCCATTGTACTTACTAGAATTGCCCTGGTTTGCCATGCTTCGCCGAATTTACATTGCTTCCCTATGCTTTCACTGTGCTTTATTACACTTAGCTAAGCTTTTACTATGGGACACTTTTATAAGAGACACTATAAACCAATGTTTGAATAAATCCCACACTAAATACATCCCTGTATATGTTAATGGAAATGTGTTCAATTTTTTTTTTTTTTCTTTATTAATTTTTTTTTTTTTTTTTTTTTTTTTTTAACAATTACCTCAGGTGTGTGCTTATGGTACATTTCACCTTTAGAAATCCTACAAAAAAACTATTGCGTATTGTCATCTGCATCTTCCAATACAAACATTTGTCAAAGAATTGTAACAGATTATTTGCCGTTTGGAACCTGTTTAAATGCTCGTACCTGCAGCTAAGTTTATTACTAGTTTTATAATATGGATTTTTTTTAGGTTATTTCATTTGCTGCAACCTCTTTAACTTGAGTAAAAATCCTAAATAGTTAAAGACCTTAAGAACCACACTTAGAATCTGGAACACAAACAGAAGATGTGTAAACATGAGATAAGAGCAGAAAGTGGAAAGGTAGGCCTATGAAATTGTGGAACACTTGGAACATTAACAAAAAAAATCAGATTCTGTCCTAGGCATTAGATTTCATCACACTGGGAAAATAGTGTCCTAGCAAGGGACTAAACTCGATGGGCCAGATTGCCTGTTCCAGTTCGACACATTTCTAGTGTTCTTATGCACTTGTATATGATATCACATTAGCGAGCAGCTCGAGTGGGTTTCAGATACTGACCTCTCCTGCAGGATTGCAGTCCAGTTGGCTTCCATGGTGAGGTTCCTGTCCTTGGGGAAGCCTGACTCAATGGAGGAGAGGGCCAGCTGCATGGAGCCTTGCAGCACAGCAAACAAGTCAGTGACCACAGCTTCAGGCAGCTGCTCTGCAAGGGGAGCCGTGCTGTTCAGAAGGAGCTTTGCTACATCTAAAAGCAAGCTTGGAACGTCTTTGACGTTGCGCTCTCCTGGTTTGGAGGCTACAATCACAGTGTCCCAAAGCATTTCAAAAACACGGACAGCCATGTCAACATATGGGCGTTTTTCAGCAGGTAGGAGAAGCTGTATATAATCAATTAACTTGTCAAAT